>NC_141611.1:28331388-28481388 GCF_047967505.1 Dipteris shenzhenensis
AGGGAGGACAGGCATTACCTGTCTACCCAATTCATGCTATATTGTTCTAACATATAATTATTTGGATGGTGGCAGGTAAGTGGACCCTGACATCAGAGCTTGGACTACCTGATGGATTCAACATGTTTGTACTATTTCTTTGCTTAAATTTGCAACCTCAATATAAAAAATTCTATTGCCGATCCTGTTACTCATGTCAAATTTATGTCAATTTTGGTTTTCATAAAAATTTCAATCCATTTATTATTTGCAACTTTTTATTATCCAAATGAGTGAATTAATTGTATGGTTCATTTATTGATGGGATTATTAAATCTAAACACACACTTATAGAGAGAGAGAGAGAGAGAGAGAGAGAGAGAGAGAGAGAGAGAGAGTAGCATTACACACACACACACACACACACACACACACACACACACACACTCACTCACACACACACACACACACACAGAGTAGCATGAAACACACACAGTGAGAGAGAGGGGGAGAGAGAGTCCTTTCTCTTCCATTGTGGCATTGGCATGGAAACTCGTGAAGGTTGTGAAGGGCTTGAAAGCGATGTTGGCATGATGCTCTAATAACCAGCATAGTGGTTGCAAGGAACTTCAAAATAGGAGTACATTTTCCTTGGTTTAGATCTATAATAACTCTAATAACCAACGTGGTGGTTTAGAACTATAATAACTCCAATAACCAGCATGGTGGTTGCAAGGAAACTATCATAAATTGCAAAGGTCTACATTTTCCTTAGCTTGGAACTAAAATAGCTCCAAGAACATGTGCAGTGGTTGAGGAATTGTTGCACAAGGAGTAATATGACAAATATCTCCAAAGAAAGACTATTTTCCTTGGTTTAGAACTAAAATAGCTCCAACATCTAGCACAGTAGTTGCGGATATGGACCTTGAGGGGTTCCCTTTAGATATTGACATGCCACGGTGGTATTCATGCCAATGTGGTGGTCTCTCCATGCCAACATCATTGCTCAAACCAACACGATGGTCAGCGCAACAAAAGCTATTGCACAGTAATAAATGGCAAAAATGTGCAATGGCAAGTGGCAAGGAAAATGTTTTGTGCTGTAGTCAGGCCAACATGGTTGTGTTCAAAGCAATACGGTGGTTAGCATAACAAAAGATTGTGTTGTGTAGTGATAGATGGCAAAGCTATGCAATGACAGATGGCAAGGCAAAAGCTGTGTGAAGTAGTCAGGCCAGAGGCATTATGGGACTCTTGTCACAACTATGTGTTCAGGTCCTCGAGGCTCTTCAGCTGGGTGCATGGAGCAACAATATCATTCTACAACTTTGCCTTGATTTGCGGTATTTCAGTTTCCAAGCATTTAACTTGCTCGAACCGGGCTACGTTCTCTTCATGGAGCTATGCCACTTGTTGCTCTAGTGGCCCACGTGCACCTTCCAATGCCCTAGACAATTATGATTGCGTGATCATCACTTCAATATGACCACGTGTATGCTTGTCCTATTAAGATGAGAAATCCACATGGATTCCTTTTATGAAGTGCATGTACAAGAATTTGGCAGAGTATATTGCCACTTCATTACGGTGCAGTGCCTTCCCATATACCTCGATTCATATTTGCCAAGTGGCATTTTGCTGAAACTACTCATCTTGGCAATTTGTGATCTTCCATCTGCTAGAGCTTAGGTTGGGGTGCTTCCACCTTCCTCCATTGCCTAAGGCTTCACCTTCATCGGCCTCTATGCACTAGATTCCCAATAACTCTTGTTTTAAGACGACATTGTTGAATTCTTTCCATTGCATGCCTACAAAACTAGTGCCCATGATGTTGGTTGCTACTTCGTATGTGATAATTAGTGACAAAAGACCTAAGAAATGATAAATCTAATATTAGGAGTGTGCAAAAATTACAATACTAAATATACAGACCTCCAAGCTGAGCATATATGGATGTGCGTGCAATAGTATCAGGCATGTGCTCGAGCACTGCAGTCGCAACCTTACGTAGCCACTCAAACTACAAGCATTGATGCTTGGCACATCAAGAATCCTCTTTAGTCTCCTCTTGCATCAATGGACGCTTGCCTACTCTTTTGAAACCTTCTAGTTCCCTAGCCATGGCAGAAGTTTCCTTAGCCTTCTTTGATCAACACTTCAAACCATCACATTAGGGGAGAAATGGCGTCTCAAAAGGGCCTCGAGTTAATGTTTCCTAATTTCAAGGGATTAAAGAGGGATTTGAGGTGTATAAATGAGAGTGCTCCAAGGTGTGGGACAATGGTATGTTGAGGTGGATGGTGGGTAGAGAGCCCCTATTGGTTGTTCCCCTTATAGTAGGGACCACCCAAACCATCCCCCCCCGCCCTTAACCCATGCCTAACGCTCCTTCCATGTGTACCTTAAAAAAAAAATCCCCAAATGACATTCAAGAGGTGGTGGGCACACTTGGGGCAAGTTTTGATTCCCCCCTCTCTCTTAGGTGGTCTACCCTCTTTCTTTGGTCCACTATTCTGGTCCCAACCTGTTTCTCCTTCCATTTTTTGAATATGGGATTTCCCTCTATTGTAGCTACCCTCTTCCCCCTATTTCTCTACCCCCTCTTGATCTAGGCCCTCCTCCTCTACTCATTTTGTTTACAGTAGCTCCTCTGTCTCCCTCTCTCTACAATAGATCCTCTTTCCTACCTGCCCCCCCCCTCTCTCTCTCTCTCTCACTCACACTATCTCTCCCCCCTTTCCCTCTCCTTTGCCTCATTGGAGCTACTCTCTTCCTCCAAGCTACACTGCGGGCTACAGTAGGAGTCCCATTCTTGTTGTTCTGATCTATGTTGGATCTTCCCTCTCCCTCCAAGCTACACCACCCTCTATAGGAGTCCCATTTTTGCTTTTTATACCTTTACAAGTATGGTAAGGAACATGGCTACAAGACCATGTAATGCTGTGACATCTTGTCTTTCGCAATACTGAAAATTCTTTGAATGAGTGGATGCCTTGCACCTATAGCTTGAATGACTGGATATTCATGAAAGTATCGGCCAAAGGTCCACATAAGCTTCCCAAGAGTAAGAGAGGTGATATCTTGCATGAGTGTAAGGGCCGCATCTTGAAGTTCAAGTTTGGGAAGAAAGGATAGCTCACAAAGGTGGAACATGTCTAGATGGGAAAAGATATGCGGTTGCCTCCATCATTCAATCAATCTAGGATACCAGCACACTGGGAGCCTTTCTATCTATGTACTTTTTTCACTTGTAAGTGTAATGAGTCCATTTGGAAATTTTGTGTTTGATTTCTACGATCTCTTATTCATGGCAGATGTTTTCCCTTCAAACTTTGAGGAGTGGGAACTACTTGAGTCACTCATAGGCAAGTTCACTATGATTCATGAGGATTAAGATAAGCAAATGCATGTTGGGGAGAAGTCGGAATCCTTGCATAATGCAACATACATCACTCCAAGGACATCATCAAGCTATGGCTGTAGAAAGCATTGCACCACCACAAGTTTTCTAAACCAAGGAAAATATACTCCTATTTTGAAGCTATTTTAGTCCTACTAGAAAGCATTGTGCACCACCACAACTTTTCTAAACCAAGGAAAATATACTCCTATTTTGAAGCTATTTTAGTCCTACTAGTCCTTGTGCAACAATTTTTCTAGTTCTTGGAGCTATTTTAGTGCTATTTTAGTTCCAATCTAAGGAAAATGTAGTCCTATTTTAGAGTTATTTTAGTTTTTTTTGCAACAATTGCTTATGCAGCAATCACATCGGTTGCATTGGTTGCTAATAAATCCTAAATGAGGACATTTGTGAATCATTTTCACTATAGTGACAACATTTTATTCAATAGTTTCTTGTGCAATGATACCTATGGTTGCAGGAAAATGTAAAAGGGAAAAAATATGCCATTTGTTCTTCTTTAGAGCCACTTTCACTACCAAAGTAAGAGCAATAATACTCGGGGGGTTCACTATGTATAAACCCTCCATATCACGTGCGTTCAAGGACTATTTGTAAATTCCCTTATCTGTAAATTTTTCCCTAATAAAATTTACCCTTTTTCTATACAAATCTATAAATTTTTTCCAAATTTATTTTAAAAACTCCCTTATGTATATTAATTTGTGTAAATTTTAGATATTAAAAATATCCTTTTGTTGAACTCACGTGATAGGGTTACATATGATGACTGACCCCCCCGAGCAATAATAGTTATGGCAATAATGGTACCACATTGAAATTAAAGTGAAAGATATTGCATCTGATAGTTTTTGCGATAATAGTATTACATCAAAATTGAAACAAAATAAATTACATCCGAAGAAAATAAGTTAACAAAATAGATTACATCCAAAGATGCTAGCACTTTGTCTTTGTGACACTTCTTTAAACACTTTTAGCACTTGCCAACACCACTGCTATGGCAGAACCTGGTGTGACTTTTTGCCCTTGTTAGCACTTTCTTACACTTTTGTGCTGGTGCCTCATATGCACAGGACAATACAAGTACCTTGTAGTGTTATCATAGTTAGGACTTTAATGTTACAAATTTCACTCGAAACTCCTCGTATGTAGGAGACAATATGAGCACCTCATAATTGAACATAACCTTCTTCATAGCAACTTATTTCAAGGCATAACTTGATACTTATCATAATTTAGGGCAATATCTCCCTTTTTTAAAATAACTAGATTCCTTTTAAGTGCTTGCATGGATTAATTTTGAAGCAATCCTTTGAAAGGTGATTTGTCTTTCCACAGTGATTGCAAGGAGTATACTTGCCCTTCTGGACTTTACAGCATAAGCAGTGTCATTGCCTTTCCTGAGCTCCATATGCCTTTCTTCTTCTTGGAGAGCAGAGATAATACCTTCAAGATTAGGATTAGGAAGATTTTTCAAAGTGGTAACTATGTGATCATAATCTTCAGGCATGCTCTTAAGTAACATTGCCATAGCATCATCTGGAGAAATAGGAGAGTTGATAGAAGCTAATTGAGTCATAAGGCTCCGCATATAGTTGACATGAGCTGCTAAAGTAGTACCACTAGTCATCTTCAATTCAAAGAAAGAGATTTTAAGTGATAGTTTAGATATGTGAGAGCTAGCACCAAAAATCATGTCAAGCTTCTGCCAAGCTTCCAAAGGAGACTCCAAGTCAGAGATATGGTGTATATAATCATCTCCTAAAGCAAGAGCAATAATACCATATGCTTTTTCTTCTCTAGCTGGATCCCTTGCCGGTCGTGTCGGAGTTAAGGATTCTCCAGCATTGGAGGCCGTAGAAGAAGCGGTAGGAGTCGGTTTGACAAGTCCCCATAAGTTCTCCCTCATCAATGCAAATTTCACCTTCATCTGCCATGTGTGGAAGCCCTGTCCATTGAACTTCTCGAGATTAAATAGGGTAGCCATGACAGGGTCTAACCCAGATATTGGGCAGTTTCTATCTCTCTTACAAGGAAAAAATAACTGAAAGACTTCCAAAATATGAGCACTTGATGTAGCAAAGACTAGTGACCAATATTCAAACAATGATGCTTCTTCTTACATGCTTCATAGAAGTGGGTGAAATAAATACTTTCCAATCAAAACCAGGTCTAGTAATTCAAAACAAAACTGAAGTCACACTTGTACTGAAGTTATTGAAAGCTTCAAAAAACCAGAAATGCTAGAGTAGCATTTTATGTAGCATCATCTTCAAAAACTTGTCCAAAACTGTCAAAACTGAAAAGCTGAACTTGGAGGGCTTGTAGCTCACTCTTCAAAGCAAGGAAAAGAGGGCTTTCTGAAGCAAAAGAAAGCTCATATACCAAAGAGGGTCCAGCACAGAGGTTGGACGAAATGGTGTGCACTTTTGCCCGGGAGAGTTGCTACAGTCTGAAACTGAGTTTTGACAATTTCTCCCTCATTACTGAACCAAATGACCTAAAAAATGGCTCAAAATCTTTGTCTTGAGGTCGCCCATCTACTCCTAAGAGGGCTCAGGCAATGGCGAAGCAAGCAGGGAGTATTGAGCAACAGAAGAAATTCATTATTTGGAGAATGGCAGCCACCACAGACGTTTTTTCTTCAATTGCTTACAGGTGGAAGTTTGCCCATATTAGAGGAGTTTCCAGCTCAAAGGGTTTGGGCAATGGTCGTTTGTAGGTGGAGAACCAAGCTCTCAAAGATTTTGGGAAGAAAGAGGAAAATGGAGAAGAAGAAGATGAAGAAGAAGAAGATGATGTGGCAGAAATGGGCTCAAGGGGGATCAAAGGGCTCTGATACCATGTTGGTAAGCTGAAAAGGAAAGCAAAGAGTGGACACAAACTCAGAATACTTGCATTACTTGCTTGTAGAATGAAGAAGAGTGAGGTCCTTAAGTAGGCACCTCATACATGCTCACTGACATCACTGATGACTTTAGAGCTCCACAATCATCTCCTCAATCTGCTCCTAGATTCTCTCAATCATCCTATGTGGCTCTTCCACCACCTAACTGTGCTTGTGGGCACCTAACTGTGCCTCTAGCACTCACACATAGAAACCAAGGTGTGCCTGAGGCATACACCTTGAGATATCCCAACAGAAGAGGGAAAAGAGAGGAGAGGAGTTAAGACAAAAGATAGGAGAAAAGAGAAGAGAGGAAATAAGAGGAGAGAGGGGAAGAGAGGAAAAAAGAAGAAAAGTCCTGAGAGGGGGCAAAAGGAAAAGAGAAGAAAGGGAGAAAAAAGAGAAGAGAGGAAATAAGAGAACAAATAGGAAATAAGAGAAGAGAGGAAATAAGAGAAGATATAGTAGAAAAGAGAAGAGAGGAAATAAGAGAAGCGAGGGGAAGAGAGGGAAAGAGAGGAAATAAGAGAAGAGAGGAAAAGAGAGGGGAGGAAGAGGAAGGAAAAGAGGGAAAAGAAGGAGGAAAAAGAGAGGAGACGAGAGAGGAAGGAGAGGAAATAAGAGGGGAGAAGAGAGGAAAAGAGAGAAGAAAGAGAGGGGAAGAGAGGAAATAAGAGAAGAGATAGGAGAAAAGAGAAGAGAGGAAATAAGAGAAGAGAGGGGAAGAGAGGGAAAGAGAGGGAAAGAGAAGAGAAGAGAAGAGAGGGGAAAAGGAAAAGAGAAGAGAAGGAGAAAAAAGAGAATAGAGAAAATAAGAGTGGAGAGAAGAGAGAACAAGAGGGGACAAGAGAGGATAAGAGTTTCTATGTCCATCACTGTAGCTAGTGCTTAAGGCGCTAGTTGCAGGCAAATGCAATCACAAAAAGAAAAATAGGAAAAGAGAGAAAGCACGTTCTTACCTCGAATTTACGTGTCCTGGCATTAGATAATCCCGCTTAGAAGAGGAGGTGTTTTGTGTCCTGGCCCTATAAAAGATAGGAAACATACCATTTTAAGAAAGCTAATTGGTGATCAAAGGAAGAGCTTGGAGAAGCAACATTCCAAAGGGTATGGATTGAGGAGACAAAGAGAAGCCTACAAACAAGGAGAAAGCATGAAAACAACTCTTCTCTTTCATGATTGTTTTTTGTGTATTGTTTCTTCATTTAGAGAAAGGAAAGAAAAGGAAAGGAGGAGAGAAAGTTTAGAGAAAGGAAGGAAAAGTGAAAGTAGAGGAAGGGAAAGGAAACAAGAGGAGAGGTTGAAACAAAGACAAAGAAACCAAACAAACTTGAAATAAAAGGGGAAGAGAGGAATTCTTACCTTGAGATGGAGAGGGAGTTGCAACAAGTCTTTTAGGTGTAGAGGGACAATGTAGGAGAGGATGGTTGGAGAGGTGGGAGAGGGCCCGGAGGAGGCAAGAGTGAGGAGGCAAGGGTTGCGGGTGATTGTGATCTAAAAGCAAAAGCAAGGGAGCAAAACACACACAAAAATGAATGGTGTTGTGGGACAAACAACGCGTGGTTTTTGGTTCCCAAAAAACATTGGTACAGGCGTCAGTATTACTATGGGTGTATAAAAGTAGAGCATCGGTATGGATGTTGGTATGGTCCTCAGTATATATCGATGCCCACACCATCAAAATAGGGGATTTTTGGGGGTTTAGTGTTTAGGGTTTTTGGGGGGGGCTTGGGGCCCTTGGGAGATTTCAAGAGGTGAGTAGGTGTTTGAAGGCATTTAGGGGGGATTTAGTCCCTGAGGTGTTTGGTGAAAGAGAGGGGATTAGGGGGATTTGGGGGATTTGGGTGTTTGACTTGACTTGTAGGGATGGTTGTGGTTGTGTGCAAGAGAGGATGAGCAGTGACAGCTCATTGGATAGGGGGCCACCTTCTAGGAGTTTGGAGTGGCTTTGTGAGAGATTGCATCCGATGTTATGCAGTTTTGCAAAAATGCTATGATTTATGTGATATTTCTCTTCTGCATATGCCTTGTCTAACAATGTTGTACACAATGTGTGAGCTTGAATCCGGGTCCTTAGTTAGCAAACAATGCAATTCCATGCATCTCTCAAATCATCGTTATCGACCATATTGAGTGGATATCCTGAATGCAAAGTTGATCTACCACAAACATACTGTGCAATCTCCAAGTCTTGAATCCGGATTCTCTCAACTATCATAGGTTGCCTAAAATTAGGAGTCGCAGTTGCCGATCTAGCTTCACGAGCCATAGGTGGAGGTCTATCTTGCATGTTAGTGTCCACACAAGGTGTTCTAGCATGGAAGCCTGCAACACTTGTACTTTCATCACCATCGATGCTTGCAGATTCTACTCCACTTACACCTTAACTTTCCCAAATTGATATTCTTTGGATTTTTCCAAAATATTTCAACTTCTCTATCAAGGTGTGAGTTGCTACAATAGCTCCTGGGGCCACACAACATTGAATGCTCTTTCTTGAGTCACCAAGCAAGTGACCCCTTATATAAGATGCTCCCCCTAATTTTTGTACTCCATAATACTTGCATTTTCACTAAACATAGTCACGAACATTAATGACAAAGTCTCATTCTGGACCATTTGACTTATGTTTTTTCCCCTATGCATGTGGAATACGTCTTTGAAGAGGATTGTGACACCCACATAAATCCTCTCCCCATATCTTGATAAACAACCTCCCAAGGTGGATCAAGCGTCAGGGTAGTGCCCATTTTGGCATTGAGATCCTCTTCTGTAACTCGTTTAAGCCAGGGAACATTATCAGTTGCATCCATCAATAACTATATGTACTATCATTTAAAATTTGGACTAAACATTTGATCCAACTGATCAAGAAATGAGATGAAAGAGTTTTACAAAGAATTGGCATTCCATTTATATGCTAAGTGATTGCTAAATGTTGACATTTTTATTTCTATCTCTCACTCAATCTTGCTCTCTCTCATCTGCATGCTAACCTTACAAACTATTCCTCTAATTTATGGGACATTGTGTATCAGCAGACAAGGGGAAGGAAAAGCCAAAAGCAAACTCTATCGTTTGTGCTACTTGGGGAACAAGCAAGTATTATGGTGCATCCATCGATAACAATATATACCATCCTTTAAACTGTGGATGAAATATTCGATGCAATTCATCAAGAAGTGAGATGAAAAAGTGCTACAAAGTATGAATTGGCATTCCGGTTATGCAAATCTATGCAGAGAATTACAAATAAACATCAAGTGTGCATGATAGTTTGAACTCGGACTAAAAATATTATGTATAATTGGGCTGTGCTTCTACATTTGTACCCTAGGTTTCAGATTTCAAACTTTCCCATCATGTATTCAAGAAGTTATCCTCACTTGGTTTCTTCCATAGGGTCCAGAATGAAATTAATTGAGACTAGATTACCATTTTTGCTTTTTCCATCATCATGCCACATCTAGGTTTCAAGGGGGGGGGGAGAGAGAGAGAGAGAGAGAGAGAGAGAGAGAGAGAGAGAGAGCTGCATGCTTTTGTAGTTTTATATAATTTGCTTTTAGAGAGCATTCAGTTTATGTGATTTAAATAACACAAATAAAGTTTAAAGGATATCTTTGACAAAGTTCAGAAGCTTGATAGCTTGTAAGGAATTGAGCACCACATGGTAGTGGTTAGGAATGCACAAAGCTAAGAAGAGCTAAGTGAACTCTTTATGGAGTGAACACACTGTTTCATGAAAAAATAAACATGATAGAGCTTCTTGGTATTCAGACAACTGGCACAACAATATATATATTACAGACGATTATAATAAAAAAGAATCTCAAGAGTATGGGGAGAGAGTGCTTGAAAAGAAATATGTGAGTATTGGAGCGAAGATGGAGTTAGATACTACTCTAAGGGGGGGGGCATGAGTGGTATGGATAAGATGTAATAGAATGCTGTAAAAGAAAGCATTCTAGTTAGTGGCATTGAGACAAAAGAGCAATATAACACTTAGAGATGGAGATTAAAGTACAATATGGAAGTGATGACTTGGGTAAATTTTAGAATGGATGATGATTGGGAGAGTGGGATGCATTACAAAGAGCGAATCGGAGAGTAGTACAAAGAGCTACAGCTTCATTATGGTTTGATCTCCCAAGTGAAGGTGGCAGCTACTTTTATGATACGAGCTATTGGAGAATACTATAGAGAGCTAGAGAGGATAGTACAAGTGAAGGTGGGAGCTACTTTTGTGATACTAAGCTATTGGAGAGTATTACAAAGAGATGTAGCTATTTGAGAGTGGTACAAAGAGTCACAAAAGTATCTATCATAGCTACTGTTGTAATATGAGCAATACAAAGAGCCGAGTAGCGCTTTAGCTTCACTCATGATAGTGTAGGTGGGAGCTACTTGAGGTGAGGACTAATATAGGGGAGGGTCTTAAGAGAGGGGGGATGCCTTGGGGGTGATGGAAGAGGTTGAGGGGGTCGACCTAAGTTTTGATGTCCACGAGGCGGTAGAAATTAGCACCAAAATAGCGACATCCGCATGTGGCCTCTGTAGCCGCCACAGCGGCGGCGCCACTACCTTGGCCGACGGTGCCCGAATCCAAGTCTATGTAATTCACGTATGCCGACTGCCATGTAGGCATACAGTCGCCGTAGCCATGCCATCTGCTGGGCATCGCCCCCCACCTCGCTTGACTGTATCATGTATAGATTACCCGCTCTGTGTGGAAAAGCTATGGTGTCCGACTTTATCTCCTCCATTGCTCCCCCATACGGCTCCAGATACACGTACGCCCCTATTGACCCTTCTTCTAGCCGCCTCGCCACCTCTAGCTGTGCATTCTTCGGAATCGGCTCCGTTACGTAGTCCGACTTCACCTTGAACTTCCCCTTGTAACAATTGTGGTGCCCCATTAGCGCGTTGGGCATCGCTGCTTCCCCCGTGCTTGCTACAGCGTCAATCCAGTGGCCTTGGTGGTAGTCTGTGGCTGCCAGACCAGCCAGCTCCAGATACAGGCAGATGAAGACAGCTACCATTTCATTGATCGGACCTAAATACCATCCGAACATCACCACCTGCACAGTCGGTTTCGGTGGCAAGCCCTGTCATCCCTCATGTTGTGAACATGGTGCTCTCCAACTCCTTCGATGCATAGGGAGCCACTGCTTGCCACCGATACACTAGATTAGCAACCGTTTCTCGTCCACGTCTATTCAGCCTGAATGATGTCACTATTTCTGGCACTTCCACGAGCTTAACCTTCCATGCCACCAATATGCCCCAGCTCCCTCCTCCTTCTCCTCTCAGTGCCCAGAAATGACCCTCTCGCATGCTGCTCCTGTCCACTCGCTTGCCCTTTGCATTCACCATCTGTGCATTGATCACATTGTCTGCTGCCAAACCATATTTTCTGGACAGAAATCCATAGCCTCCTCCGTTGAAATGGCCCCCCACGCCCACTGATGGACAAATGCCCACAGGGAAGCCCAACACAGATGTTGTTCGAGCAATGCTGTCATACACTTGCCCAAGGTTAATCCATGCTGTTTTGGATTCGAGATTGACCTTGATAGCCTAATGTTGTAGAAATCGATGATCACAAATGGCGTGTCGATAGTGTACGACAATCCCTCAGCTATTCCTACCACTGTGCACCTGCAGCATCCAATTTCCCTTCATAGAGCACGTTAAGGCCCTTTGCACCTGCTCTGCGATATCGATGGTAGGGAAATGAGGGCAGAGGGCCTTAGTATGCCTAGTTCCGCAAATCGCATGTTTTGATAATATTATAAATAGCAAGTTGCTAGACATTTTTTGTTGTGGATTCTTTAATTATATTGACTAGTTCCTAGTAATTTCCCCTCCCCTTTTTTTAATGTGTATAATCTAATGCTAAACTTGTTTAGTTGTCGTAATTTTTTGGTTAAGGGATAAAGCATTAACTCACCTAATCTAAGAGGTGCCTTTATGGATTTCGGTGCCTTGAGATGTCTGGCAGGCTGTTGTATATGCCGGAAGCTGATTGTATTGTCGTAAAGTTCCGCACTCCATCTCCTTGTAAACAACTCATTAAATGATCTAGACGCGAAGCTTTGGCTGCATTTATGCTCAACAAAAAGCAAATCAGAAGTAGAGTAGTGGCCTTCAGTGTGACCATTTTGAATGCAATTTGTGCAGCCATGGGGGTATAATTTGCATGCATTGAGAAGATGTGGATGTGAATACTTGACCAACCCGAGAAGGGCTAAAGAACATGGATCCAAAATCCTTTCTTTATAGTGAGACCTGAATTGCCCCAGTGTTAAACTTTCTCAATCAAAAAGGAAAAGTTGCAAAAGAGTCCCTGTCATGCAACAAATTGGAGAAAGCTCCATCGGACAACAACTCTAGGGACCTAAGAATATGGCTACGCATGTCACATGCTCGGATACTTTTGAGCATGAAGACGGTGCTAATTAATTCACAAGGGACTTGTAACTGTTTCCCATATAGGGAAAACCTCTCAAACTAGGTGAAATTGAGAAATTTCCTAGATAGAAGTATGCATTTTGGTATGTCTATCTAGGCAATCTAATTCTCTACATAAAATGCAACCTCTATCTAGGAAAAGAGGTGGTCATCTAGGAAATTAGACGAGTGTGGTAACTAGGAAATCTAAATCTCTATCTAGGCAATCTCATTCTCTATATAAAATGCAACCTCTATCTAGGAAAAGAGGTGGTCATTTAGGAAGTGTGGTACCTAGGAAATCTAATTCTCTAGATAAAAACTTATACCCCTATCTAGGAAAAGAGGTGGTCACCTAGGAAATTAGAAGATAGCATGTTTAATTCCATTCCTTACATAGGGAAAGTTCTTTCATCAAGAAATTAAAGGGCTATTAGCAAGTTCCATCACATTTACTATATAGGAAAAGCTTCTTGTCAATCTAGGAAAATAAATGGCCACTCAATAAATAACCAAACACACATTTCTTATACATAAAAGCTTTTTTTTAATGTCAATATTAAATTTGACATATAAAAGATAACACAAATATAAAAGATGGCTTTCTTATTGGAAAACATAATTGAGGGATTTCTAAAAGTTAGGTTGATTGCTTTAGTGCACATTAAATGGAGCCAAAATACATGGACATAATAAAAGATGACTTACTTGAGGTCAATCCTAGATATAAGGATATTACTATC
This sequence comes from Dipteris shenzhenensis, assembly GCF_047967505.1. Taxonomy (NCBI): domain Eukaryota; kingdom Viridiplantae; phylum Streptophyta; class Polypodiopsida; order Gleicheniales; family Dipteridaceae; genus Dipteris; species Dipteris shenzhenensis. Next base: position 28,344,875 of record NC_141611.1, read on the forward strand.
ACCAAGTAGAAATAAGTATTTATGCCAAAATTTACAAGCTTCTCTCTGTGAATGAGATAGAGTTATGTGCAAGTATTAAAGCCACATACTGATGTAACAATATTTTGAAAGGATTGAACCACCAAATTTTGGCAAGTAGGCCCTACATTCTAGATTAAAGTAAATATAATATTGTTAATGGCAACATGCACGATGTGATTGGGACCAAAAGTTGTCTCTCTTTGTGGCTAAGATGGAGGGACGTGATATTTTTTCCAAATGGCCCAGTTTTGGCATGTAGTCCTTCGTTGTTTCTATGATTCATGAAGAATGTTACTACGACCATGCACATGTATGTGATATGATGCATTGCTAAGAGCATACTCATGCCTACTGGCTAGTTTGATGAACCAGGTTTTGGCGGACGAGCTGGATTGGTGGATAGTTTGTTGTGCTTGGAGTACATGCAGCCACACATACTTTACACCATAGTGATTTTGTTAGGAATAGGAGGGCCATGCAGATGTCTCACACCAGTGGAAGGGCATTCATTGCAAGGACATGCAACAATAGACCCATGCTATGGCATAGACTAGAGTATGGCCTCTATTCCAATAGATGTCTACTCCATATGGTGCAAACTTCCAAATCGATGGGTGTGGCCACTCTAGTATTGGCCATACTTCTTGACCTTAAAAAAAGGAGCCACTGCCATGGCATCCTTGAGCAATATAGAATGTGCAGCCTCTTCCAAAAAATCTGCAGCTTGTCGTCGACACCCACCTGCGACCTCTCCTTCCCCATTCCTTTGTTGCTCTCTTTCATCCACGACCACATGAAGTTGCCGCTAATGGACCTCATCATAAAGCACGAGCCTTTGCAAACTATCTATGATTTCTACATCAAGCCATGGAGCTTGGAAATTGTAGAACCACTATATTCAATTCACATGTGGAGATGAGGCCAGGTTCCATGAGATTTCCATTTGCCCATTTCTTTGTTCCAGGATTTGTGCGCTCTGTTGTATGATGACCTACAGCAAGGTGACATCCCTTCCCCTGTTGCATCTAGAAGTGATATCCACAAAGAAGCAAGTGGATGTGGGATTGCTATGTCTTGCTAGTCATTACCAAATGGTGGAGCTAAGTTAGCACTTCAGGTTGGTCAAGTCCACCATTACCAAGCGCACCCATAAATTTTTCACTGCACTTCTTTCACGTCTCTCCACCTCATTACAGGCTAATGGCTTTAGATGCTCGGGCTCAAGATATGCAAGGGTTCCAATAGCAACTGGGTTTTCCAAGTTGTTGTATTGGAGTGGATGTCACGCATATACACATTGAGTGTCCTGGTGGGGAGACAGGTCCAGATTGGTATGATCATAATGAGCGGTTCTCTATGTGCTTGTAGTCCATTGTGGTTAGTGAGATGAGGTATTTGGATGTTCTTGCATGGTGGCTTGGCTCTAACATCGACATCCAAATTTTTAAGAACTCCTTCCTTTGCTTGGCTATTGCGTGAGGCATGTTGCTAGATAGTCTCATTTTATTGATGGTGCTTTTTGCATTCGGGAGTACATCCTTGGAGATGGTGTACATGCACTTAGACCATGGTTCATCACTCCATGTGAGACCCCTAGCAGAGACCTATAACACAAGTTCAAGTTCTATCTATCTACCTTGGGTAGTGTGCAATTAATTGATTGAAAGGCCAATGGTAGTAGAACTTCCTAAATCTGACACCCAAGTTGGTCACAAGGAGTATAGTGGCATGTTGCATAAATTACACAATATGTTATCCAATGAAACAAATTAAATAGAACTCATCGAATGAACTGTTTAAATGGAAGGATTGGTGGTTTTGTGTGTCTGTCAACGAGACATGGAAAGATATCAAGACAAAGAACAAGGAATACATGCAACTTGACAAATGATTCCACTATCGTGGATGCATCAACTTATCAAAAGAGCTTATCAAATGATCCCATCATGGTGGATGCATGCAATGAAGGGGCGATTGGTGAACTTATCAAATGATCCCACTATGGTGGATGCATGCATGGAAGGGATACATGAACTTATCAAATGATCCCACATTGTTATGGGTCTATGCAAGTGAAATCTGGGTGTCTAGATCAGTGACATGGCAATACCTCAATAAGAACTTCCTAAACTCGAAGCCCAAGTATCTCCAAGGGAAATTGGTAACAAAAAATTGACATACATGGAGATTGTAAAATGGGAACTTACACAAGTCTTTAAAGTTTAGTGAAAACATCCCCAATCTCTTTTTTAAGTGAATCAAAGTACTTATCAAACAATGATGCAGTCCATTTGGGTTCGACTACGCAAAGGTACTTTCCAAAGAAAACATCTCACTGCAAGGGATGTTAGAGGAAACACTAACATTGAAAGAATTCTTAAATCTAAGATAGGATACCGAGATTTTAAAACATTAAGAACATCTCTAGATTACAAAGAGAAACTTCAAAAAGAGGCATTCGCAATGATGCGCCAATTGGGACCACCAACCTTTTTTATTACATTCTCTTGTGCTGAACGCCTATGGGTCCCCCTTGTGCGTTGCCTAAAATCAAGCTACAACACAAACATACAACATCTCAATAATGAAACAGAGGCATCAAATGTGCAATGTTTGATTAAAGAGAACCCAACAGTTTGTGCAAGGTATTACAATCACAAGCTTGATCAAATGATCAACACAATGAAAGAAGATAATGGAATAATAGGAAATATTAAAGATTATTTCTTTGTAATTGAGTTCCAAAGCAAGGGAAGTTTCACATGGACAAAGATGTTTAACAAGAAATGGAAAGACTTCATGCATCAAAGAGACGGCACACATTATTTAAAAGAAGAAATGTGATTTCAACATAAACATCCAATCCTTAAACACGAGATCACTCCAAAAATACAAGCTTGACATACAAACACAGAGCAACTTATGAAATCTGATATCGTATGCTTAGAAGAAACTAGAACTACACAATTTGCAAACCAACATTCAACACATTCAAAGCATTACACATATTGTCATCATGTGCATCATGCATACTATTAAACAAAACTATTCATTTGAAACACCAACTAATACAACAAAACGATGGAATAGAAATCATAGAAGCTATTATTAACAAATCAAAACAAGAATACTTAACTGTAGCAATTTATAGACCACCAAACTCAACAATAAACACATTTTTTAGCATGTTGGAAGATATACTTCACCGTTACAAATACAATACACTAGATAAAATAATAGTCAGTGACTTTAACATCGATATGAAGAGTACAACCTTTCACCATTACAAATGCAATACACTAGATAAAATAATAGTCAGTGACTTTAAGATCGATATGAAGAGTACAACCTCACACTCCACAAAACTAAATAACATAATGCAACAATACAATTTCACAATGACTATACAAGACACAACAACAATATACAGGAGTACATTGGGACACATATGAACAAACATTCCAATTGTCTTTTGCTTATTGGAGAGACCACTCTATTACATATATTTCAACATAAAATAGCACTACATCCAAGAAGCAATGCTACTCATTATTTGAGAGCGTGTGTTCTAAAAAGACCTTCAACCAGCACTCATGGAATATTCTTCCATCCTAGAAACTATGAAACATCACCTCATGCATCATTTCTCCTCGATTCTAGGTTTGAGGGAGCCCCTAATTATTAGTAGGGGTCTCCTTGAGATTAGCCTATTCTTATGAGCATGTTTCCCTAGCTCCTATGCATAGCATAGGCCAAGGATGCCTGCTACAATTGGTTGGCCAATTAGGGTCTTTGCTATGGGATCTAACCCACCCCCCCTTTTTTCAAAAATATGGAATATAAGCTACCCTTATGCGAGGGAAAAAGGCAAGCTTTGATTTAATTGCCAATCAAATGACTTAGTTGAAGAGCCCATGCATCCTTTAATTCCTCTTAAAGGAGCTATAACACAGCCAAAAACTAGAGAGTTCTAGGATCAAGGGAACCCCAACAAAAACTAAGAAATCCTTCAACACACCACTTGGCAACTTTACAATTGAAAAACACAAAGCCTCAAAGTGGAACACACCACATATTCATGGTATAATCTTGTAGACACTAGGGATCTTGATTTTTTGGACATTGGTAGAAATTCCTAAGAGCATTTCAAAAAGAATTTGGATGGTATTTTTTATGCTAGCAAAACTTCTAGAGAGCATTTCAATGGAAATATCAATGTTGGTTTTTCTTCAAAAATATCTTTGGGCCAAATCGGGGCTTCCTTTGCCTTGATCTATCTATATTTGGATTACATTGCTAGAACCCAATTTTGTGTCTGTGCTGCATTGTTTGTAAAACATATTTTATGAGTAGAAAATTGGTCATACCTATACAAAGATATCCCTAGAGCTATTTCCTAGCCCTAGCTATTTCCTAGCTCTCTGCTCATCATCCTCACATTGTCATCCAAGTCCTCATTGTCTCCATAGTTACCACCATCCTCTTCATCATCATCATCCCCTCCTTGTGTCCCTCCACTTGCCCCCCCAGTCGGCTATGTCTCATTCAATGCTTTATCCACATCTCTGGGTTATTTAAGAAGCACACATATTAGAGGTTATTACATCATGCACCAATTTGATTGAAGCATTTAATGAAAACAAAAATGTCTATTTTGAAGAGCTTACATCAACAAAGGCGGTGAATTCCCCCCATCTTCTCAATCCTCATGAATTTCCTTACCATATTGGTGTGCATACATGTATTCTCATCTGAATATGACCTTCCCATTTTAATAGACTAAAATTTACAAGAATACATGTTAGATAAAATGATTTAGATGCTACCATAGATATACCAATAGAAATCAAAGCTTTCAGGAAGGTATTCCTTCCTCCCAAGCCTAAGTGGGATTGGCCCACTTTAGCCTTCCTAGCTATAACTCTCCCCCATTGTTGGTCAAACTTTTTGGGCTCGTCGTTCACATCCATTTTGTCTTTCCTCAAGTCATTATGAGCCCAAGCTGGCTTGCCTACACCCTAATTGCACCATGTAGATAAGGTTCATGGGACAAATCCTTAATCCTAGCCCAAATGGGTCTATGTATATATTCCCAGTTTCTTTGGAGCACAATTAGTGTATGATTAGTCTATCTTTTGTACACTCCTCTCTATCCCATTATCATCTTTGTTTTATCATAGTATCAGAGCCTATGGTTCTCATAAGCCCTTGCATCCTATCAAGGCAATAAGCCCTCCTTTGATGCATTCTCCATATTCTCCATCTTAGTCTTCATGAGACTGTGAGAGAGTTTTAGTGAGAGAGAACACAAGCTCTTGATCTATCAAGGAAACAAGCCCTCCTTTGGGAGGCATTTTCATCTCTATTATAGCGCTTCATCGTATAAAGCTCTTTCATCTCTCCAATTCGCTCCAAAAATCTCATCATTCCAAGCTATGGAGAGTGAGACATGTCCATTTTAGTATTGAAGTTGATTCCTTGAGAGATTTATAGATTTTGAGAGTGTTTTAAGTAGTGTAAGGTGTCAAAAAGTGGATCAGCCTAGTGTAATGTGAAAAAAGAGTGCATACTCTATGGGGCTCAAAGTGCACAAGAAATTACATGAGAGAGATAGAGAAAGAAAGAGAGAGAGAGAGAGAGAAAGAGAGAGAAGATGCACACAATCAATCTATTCCAATGTACCTCAACCATACAATGAAAGGTTGTATATGTAGATAGCCTCAAGCACACTTTTACACGTCATCTTGCCATGTGGCATTCATCCTTCTCTCTCCACCTCATATCTTATCTTCTAAACTCTTCTCACCTCTTTTACACAATCATAGGTTTCTCCTTAATACCATTCTATTGCATGTTCTACCTTCTCTAGCATTGCATATTTCAACATAAGGTTCCCTATAAGGTTTTTTGAGAGCCTCCAATCTCCTCAAAATAGTTTTGGTCCAACCTGTTTTTGTTCAACATTGGTCAATCAATTCTTTGGCTCTTATGCTTCCACATGACTCCTAAGTTGCACGCTCTCTAAACATCCAATCTTGGTGGACTCAAGGAAAGATCCAACAACACATGGCTGGCAAGTCACATGACATACAATCCTCAAATGCCATCAATCAGAGAATTTGAATCATGTAGACAACTTCAAGCAACAAAACTACAACATCTATGATGGCTACTACCAAGAAGTGACTCAACAAAATAGCACAATAACACTATAGCAGTGCATCAACATAAGCAGCACTATCTATAACTTGCAAGTAGTGACATGCCTTTGGTAACTTCTTTGGCTTTGGCAATATTATTGTAAGCAAATGAGCGGCAACAACAACACATATCACCAACAACCTCTTTAGCAATGGGATTCTAGTTGATAGACCAACAACTTCCCTTCTTGAAAGTTTCAATAAGCAAAGTTCCCACAATCATAGTGCCACAACACCAATGCTAGAGCAACATACAAGCGGAAGCCCTTCAACTGATTGTAACAGTGCAGGCCTGCAACAGAGCCACTGTCAATGTTTGCCAAACAACCAACACATGACATTTATACTAGAATCCAAGCAAAATAACCAACTAGCAAGCAAGATGGAGATAAGCAGATGGCAAGCCAAGCACAAGAGGTGGGCAGTAGTGCCAAAGTGGCAAATAACAAGACGCCTAAGCAAAAACAAGCCAACACAATGGGATGACTCCTACAACACACTACACAAATGAATGCTTTAGCATAAAACAAAAGGCTATAGCAAAGAAGATAGCAATACAATGCACTATTTCAACAATGCAATCAAGCTCCCTCGATGAAATCATAGCATCTCCATCGATGGAATCTCCTTCCACTAAGTTACTCTCTCTCACTGACATGTGGCTAATTAAAAGTGACTAGATCATTAATTTGAAGACAAGCTATGGCTAGGTTAGTAAGGTTTGGTCAGTAGTTGGCCACTTGGTAGACCTTATCTATAGTGCTACATCATTAGGCCACCACATTAGCAAAACATGTATCAACTTCCACATCACCTATCCATGTGGTAGTGCCATGTCATAGTGCCACATTAGCATCTTTGCTTCACAAGCACACTATGCTTCTAGCACATGCACACACTATCCACATCATCAATGCATCCACATCATCTTTTTTGGGCCCTCTTGTGATCAAAGATTGGCTATCCTTCAGGGAGCCATACCTTTTGATCTAGGAGGAATGTGAGGGATCTCCAAAAAGAAAAACCGCTCAACTGCTCAAGCTCTACATTCTTATGACCTCATATTTCATATTTGGGATTTCCATACATTAGTATTTGCTGAAACCTCTTCATTAAAACCCCTCCTAGTCATATGTAGCCGCTCCAAACCTAGCACATAAAATGAATTAAGATAAAATCTAGTTTACTACTTTTCAGCTCAATGAATGTGTAGACTAGTTATACGACTAGATACCTTATAGGATACAATGCCAAACAAGCTAATTGAAACCATGCTCTAAAAATTAGCTCCCAAATGGAATTAGCCTCTCCAAAACCTATCATCGGTATTCATCTCATACATATCCATACCTATTTCATCCATTGACAGAGGGTAGGGTCACTCTTGTTGAGTTATTTTGCATTTTGGGTTACTGATTAAGGACAGTTGCACATATTCGACTTGCATGCCACCTTGTAAAGTCACTAGTTGACTATTTTGCATTGGTTCTTGCACTATCTCCTTAAGTCTTTTAAAGGCTCTCGCTATCACTGGCAATTAGTTGCTATTCATATATAGGTTTTGATTCTTGGTTCATACAACTTGCTATGGTGAATCACATAATGATTTCATATTTCTTGATCAAAGTAGCAAGCTTGATAATAAAAACTATGGCAATTGGAAGTTTAACATGTTGAAATTATTCAATTGAGAACTTGTGGGGTATTGTCACACTCACGGATGATGAAAAGACATTTGAGCCTACCTTGACAACTTCTCTTACCACAAATCAACAACTAGACCTCATAAAGTAGCAAAAATATTGGGATACAAAGGCCCAACTTGCCTTAAATAACATCAATTTCAATGTGAAGGATATGATGACCCCTCTTCTTCATGGTCAGACCTCAGCTATAACTACATGGAAGACTTTAAAAGGATGGTACAATGCCAACAACATTCTCTTCTTGGAGAATTAGTTGAACAACAACCCAATGCTTTCAAATGAATCAGGTGCTGACTTCTTGCTCAGATTAAAGAACCTTGGAGGTCAACTCACATCATTTAGACAAGAGGTCAAAGAAGAGATACTAGTCTAGATTGCACAATCAATGGCTTAGGACCATACTATGGGCAGTTTGTGACTGCATTAGTTACTCGAGATACATCTCCATCATTTTAACTCATGTTAGACATGCTCATGCAAGAGAAATTGAGATACAGTCTCAAAACAATTTCCAAAAATGATGACAATGCATTCACAGCAAGAGGATGAGTAAGAGGTTTGTACATAATAAGAGGCAAGAATTTGGATGCCCCAATAACCAAGGCAAAGGTCTATATCAAGGAAAGTAGGCGTCATCTTCATTGACTCAAAATCATAGTCCTCCTGCCAAGAGGGAGACATGGAATTCCAATGGTAGAGGTGACACTAGAAGAGGAGGAAACCAGAGAAGTACTCCTAGATGAGAGGGAAACCACAACTATTGTAGCATATCAATCCATTGGAAACCAAAGTGTAGGAAGAAACAGTCGGATTTATCCAATGCAAGCTAGTCAAACAAGTCTCACAAGTCTCGCCGAGGCAATAGTCATTAACGGCAATCCGCCCACCATGCCTATGATTAAAATAATTCTCAAGACTATCAACACAAAGTTTTGATCTCACACTATGCTCAATCTAAGAAGTCCATGACTCAGACAAAGAAGGATGAAGACACATGGTGGTTTGTGACTCTGGTGTGAGCAACCACATGGAACCTAAAAAAGAATGGTTCTCTGATCTCCATCCCAACAAGAACCCAAGAGAGAATGTCATGAAGGGTGATGACACAGCCCACAAAATCAAAGGGATTGGCAACATACCCTTGCACAATAATGTAGGCACCATAAGAAGTAGTGGAGATGCATTCTATGTCCCCACAATGGTCGAGAACCTTCTCTTTGTTGGAAACATGACTAAGAGTGACACGGAAGTCATCTTCAACAAGCATGGATGCACTGTGAGGGAGCTCAAGAGTCCCAGAGGATCCATCATTGCATAGGGTGTCAACATTGGAAGAATGCTCAAGATTTCTTCTGTCATTCTAATCTAGAGAGCCTAGTAGCTCATCATTAGAGTCAAGATGCTTATTTGAGTACATTTTGGCACAAGAGGTTTGGTCACCTCAACTTCAAAAGCCTTGTATCCCTCAATAAGATGAACATGGTAAAGGGGCTTCCATGGTTGTACTTTAAAAAGGATGTATGTGAGGTTTGTTGCATGGGTAAGAAACACAGGCATCCCCTTCCAACATCTTCAACTCAAAGTACCAACATATTTCAGATCATGCATTCTGATTTGTGGGATCCAACTACTATATAGTCTATTGGTAAGTCTTTGTACCTCATCACCTTCATACATGATTCCTCAGACAAGACCTGGATCTACTTCCTGAAATAGTCTAATGCATTCAACACTTTTAAAGACTTCAAAGCCTTAGTAGAAAAGTAGACTGGCAAGTACCTAAAGGTTCTCCGTTGTGACAATGGAGGTAAATATAAGTCCATAGGTTCAATGCCATAAAGTTCTCCATTATGACAATGGAGGTGAATATAAGTCCATAGAGTTCAATGCCTTTTGCAGGCATTATGGCATCACACATCAGTTCACATATAGATATACTCCTCAACAGAATGGGTTTCTAAGCAAAAGAACAGGGTCCTGATTGAGTCATCTAGATGCATTCTTGATGAGGAAAATGCTCTTAGATAGTATTAGGCCAAAGCATGTAACATAGTTGTGTACTTGATGAACAGGATCCCCAATGCTTCATTTCAAACCATGACACTAGAAGAGGCATTCATAGGAACTAAGCCCTTTATTAATCACTTGTGACTATTTGGATCTCTTATTTATGCTCATGTTCTCGACAATGAACTCAGGAATAAACTTCATGTCAAGCCCATCAAGTCTGTCTTTTTTAGGAGATGCTACAAAATCAAAGGCATACAGACTCTATGATCCAGTTAAGTAGTGATTGATCATATCTAGGGATGTTATCATTAATGAGGCAATTTGATAGTCCTACTATAGTTTTTGCTCTGCCTCAACTAGTAGTGCCAATGATTCATCAGATTTCTTTACCTACAGACTCAAATAGTATGTAGTACATATTAACCACTCAAAGTAAAGGCAAAGAGGAGATCCTTAACACAGTGGATATAGCCACTGCCATAGTCATCAATGAAGCCCTTGAGAGTTCTACTTCTAATCTTTGAAAATCTAGTCGTGATTGAAAGGAACCTTAGAGGTGGACCTACAAGATCAACTATACATTTATGGCCAAAATGATGGTATTTGATGAGCCAACGTCCTTCTAAGATGCAATATAAGTCATTGAGTGGAAACATGCAATGGATGAAGAGTACAATGCTCTGCTCAAGAACTAGACTTGGACCTTGACACATCTTCCAGCACAAAAGAAGCCCATAGTATGTAAGTGGGATTACAAAGTCAAAACTCAACCTAGATGGAGAGGTTGACACCAAGTTTGCAGCCAAGGGATATGCCCAAGAGTATGGTACAGATTATGAGAAGACCTTTGTACTAGCTACAAACGTGACCACCATCAGGATAGCCATAGCACTTGTAGCTCACTTTAATTGGCCCATTCATCAGATGGATGCAAAGAATTCCTTCTTTTATGGTTTTTGAATGTGGAAATCTACATGACACAACCTCCAAGGTATGCTTTTAGCAAGATGGAACATGAGGTCTACAACTTGTAGAAATCACTCTATGGTTTGAAACAGGCCTCTTGTGCATGGAATACAAGGATTCATTTGTCACTGTCTAATAGCTAGTTTTCATCCATCATATTCAAATCCATCTCTTTCCATTAGAAAGACTACAAAAAACATCCTTCTTATAGTGCTTTATGTTGATGACTTGATCATCACTAGTTCAAATGTGCATTTCATCTCAAATCTAAGAGTCATCACACCTCAGAGTTTGACATGAATAGTATGGGAGAACTCCATGATTTTATCAAGTTCACAAGCATTACACTTTCTTAGGGCAATTATACTCAAATGGTACTTAAGCAATTTCATTTACATGATTGTAAGCCACTCCCTACTCCTATGGAATGAAACATCAAATTGTCCAGCACTTGACAATTCTCCAAATTTAGATCCTCCTCAATACAAGTAGCTCATTGGCAACTTTATCTACTTGACTATGACCATGTCTAACATTTCTTATTTGGCCAGTGTGGTCATTCAACTCATACAAAATCCCAAGAGGACTCACCTCCTTGCAGCAAAGAGAGTAGTCATATCCCTTCATGGTACATGGGATCATGAACTACATTATGCCAAGTCATTTAACTTACACTTCCATGGATATACAGATGCTGATTGGGCATGAAGTTTAAATAATAAAACATCCACCAGTGGATCTCCCACTGTCATCTCCATTTTATCACCACTGATAATTGGACTCCCGCTCATCGAGCATAGGATATTTTGCTCCTATAAGGAGTTTATAACCCTTTCTTTCTAGATGGTGTAAAAAGACCAACATGACTTTCTTGGATACCAAATCACATAGCTGGTACATCTATCATCATTGATTCACCTCTATGATCCATGATTATATGTTTTTTGTCTATCAATGGTCTAGGTTAGAGTTGGTGAATCTTAGGATGAAGCTTCTACACCATAGCTTCCACCTCCTATGGAAGAGCATCTGTAGTGTGCACTCTCCCTCAGTATTTGGGACCTAGAACTTTAGCAATTTTATACAACCTATGCCTACATGTGGGATCACTACTATGGTACTCTTTCGAGGTGTAGTCAGACAATGACATGCTTTTCCAAAAGTAATCACATTTCAATAGACAAAATAATAATAGACTCAATGCCTACAATCCAAAAATTGCTAAGTTTTACTTCACATATTATTTACCACTTCAAAACCTATCAAATTTATTCAGTCAAAGTATAAATGGCAAAGGAGTCTTTTGCTCACAATCACCTCCTTTCAATTCAATGTAAAGAAAAACGTATTCTCAAATGTACTTCAAGATCCAACTATCTGTAACCTAAGAAATTGGAATTCACCTTTTTGAAAATGTATCTCTATCCTTGTTGTGTCCATTATATATTAGTACATAGGGATCCATGTGCCATGATTATTTTTCCAACACTGATAAGCCTATCTCAAATAACAAAGTCAGTGTGTACAGCTTGTAAGTAAGCTTTCCTTATTAACCACGCATCTAAAATTGTCTCCCTTCTAGAAACCTTCTCTAACATCCCACGTTGGGCATAGGAGAGATCAAGAATTTCTCTAGCAACTCTTTACAATGGTCTTTGTTTTTTGAATGAAGGCTGGTTTCAAGTAATGGATAAACACTTGTAATGGAGGCTATGAACCAACTCATACACACATATTTTGAACCAAAAGTAAAATTTAGTGATGATTGAATATCTAAACTCGCCTTCATCCTAAATGTATCTATAGTGAATGGATTATAAGTAAGAGGACATTCTAGACTATCAGAGTTAGGAAGAGGAACTGAACAGAGGCCTCCATATGCACCTTTTCTTTGAGGTACTTGTAGGTAGCATGCATAATAGAAATAAATAATAGACTTTGGTAAGGAGATAGGACCCTAGCACTCTAAGAATCTTAACTCCACAATGTTTGAAAGGAGTTTGCATAGACTTTTTAATATGCAAATTCTTTCACTTAGGAATAAGGTCCCCTCTCATATGATGCCACAAGACAAGGGCACAACATTTCTCTTTTTGGAAAATAGGGTAAAAGATATTTTTAATCCAATTTTCACATCAGCACAACAACATCCTCACAAATCTCATGTAGGACAAGCTACAACATTTATGCAAGAGGTAGAACAAGAGATCTTATTTCCTTTCTTCTCTTAAATAATGATAAACATGTTCATACGCCAATTCCCATTATAGTCCTAGCATGGGAATAAGTAAATGATTAGGAAAGGCTTGGATTTCATCTTGATGAGCTACAGAAGAGAAGAGAAATGCATTGTCTTAAAAAATATTTGTGGCCTAATGTGATAGGATCTAAGGTGTATCAAGGAAGTTCAAGAGGTTGATTTTGTTGGATATGCCCATTTCAAGATAAAATTAGTACTTTATGCTAGTACTTCATAAGGAAGCTCAAAACTATCGTCAAATCTTTGACTAAACATAAAGACCTCCAAATTTTGATAAAGAACTCATATAGAAATGTTGGGCTATAGCTACATGCATCTTTGAATGAGCTTGCTGTTGATATAAATTTCATAGAGAATTGAGAAGTAGTCAAAAGGCTATGGCTATATTACTAAAAGGTGGTAGAGAATATCACAAAAATAGACAAGCATAAAACTAAAGACATAGGTGTAATAAGGGACATTACCCCTAATAACAACACTTGGCCAAACCAGAATTTCTCAAATCCATTAGGACTAATGAATGAAATAAAAAATATTTGGATAGAGTGACACAAATCAAGGAATAGATGAAGCTTGGGTAAGAACAATTCTTACTTCAAACTATAGGAAAAAAGAAAAATAAGCACGCAAGTTGAGGCAAGGAATCAATTCAATACAGTTGCAGCACATCTTGGAAAAATGCCCGACAATGCACCATCAAAGTCATGTTGAGTGTAAAGTGAATCATTGGTATTTTGACAAGGACTTTGATGCATGCCTCATATTCCTTTAAGAGAAATAAAATAAAAAATAAAACAAAAGGAATAAAGGAAAATAAAAATAAATAAATGCGTACAAGAAAAAAAGGGTGGGGGAAGGAAAGAAAAAGAAAATGCTACAATAAAAGAAAAAAATAAAGACAATGGCAATAAATAAAACTTTATTTGTGCGATGAGACAAGAATAAGATCATGGTTCTAACCATGAATCCAAAAAATAGTAAATAGAGGGTTCGACTACATGTGCCAAGAATAAGATCATGGAACTAACCAAGCATAAGATCATGGTTTTAAACATGAAGTCAAAAATTAATAAATAGAGGGTTTGACTACATGTGAATTTAAACTAGGTAATGACTCTATATTGTTGGGTCAAGAACATAAAATACACCATCATCTTTCAAAAATTGACCCAAGATAGCCTCTTTGGAATTCAAAAGTGCTAACCATTGTATGTTTGCCAAAGCATTGACAAGACAAAAAGGAAGATCCACCATCTCTTAAAATGTAGAGAAGTGCTCAAAGTGAGCAATTACAAGATTGCACCACTCATCTAATCATGTGACAAGAGAAATTTTAGAAGCCACAAGGATAGATGGATAGGCACAACCAATAGTACAGGAAGACAACGGTGACAAGGAAGTAGTACCATATTAGGAAGACTACATTGATCACCTAAAAACTTTAGAGAAGTAGCCCTTAAGGCATTTGACAATAATATTTTAACAAGAGTCAACAGGTTAGCCAATCGTGGAACTACTTTTGGGGTGTGAGACCATGTGTGTTGGTAGGGGGATTACAAAACCAATGGCATGACCTCATGATCTTGGATAACCTATATGCTCATCCATTTTTTTATTTCATGATCATTATAATGGGTCCCAAGATCTAGAGTCTAAGGATAACTATAACATATATGTTTATATTGATTTGGAGCTAGATAATCATACTTATTATAATTTATGGCCTCTACCGTAATTTTAGAGAATGGTGACAGCGAGGTAAATAAGATAATCTGTCATGTTCACAGAAAGATAGGAAATAATAGGATCCTCTCTCATGTTCCGTCCATATGTTCTTAGAATAGATTGGAAAGAATACGATCGTTCATATGTTCATAGAGAGCGAACTAGTGAACAACTTGCTTTAAATGAACAAGACAAACACACGTACTTTTCTTGATTATTTTTTGGTTTTAACTTGGGTAGGTCGCTGTCCCCAATCAATTGCCCCCAATCAATTGTCTCGTGTGACTGCTCTCTATAGAATAAACGGTTGACGGTATTATATATACAAAGAACTAGAGCAGTTCGATATTTGTGGAAGTTAGTAGTCTATGGTCCTAGCTATGGCCTCCAACATGTTCTTCTTACTCTTCATCTTCTGCTTGGCCTTCATCCTTACCCTCGTCCACTCTTCTGGTGACCTCCCAGGCTTGCTCAGCTGCCTCCAGGACGATGGTGGCCTTCACAACTTCACCACCCTCACCTCCGACCCTGCCACTTTTTACCGCCTCGTTGACTTCTCCATACAAAACCTTCGCTTCCAAGAGCCCGGAGTGCCCACTCCCTCTGTTCTCATCCTTCCAAACTCTCCCCAGCAAGTGCAAAAAGCTCTCTCCACAAGGAACTCTAAACCTATTACTATATAGGAAAGCACACTATAACTAGTAAAGTTTGCGTGATTTGCTACTTAGAAATAGCAAAATTTGGCTCTCTAACTAGCTAATTCATTTTCCTACGTACCATAAGGCTTCTATATAGAAACTTGTTTGTCTAACTAGCAAAATCCATGGTTTTTCTACATAGTAATTGTTGCGAATCTAGGAAATTCTAAGTTTTCCTATATAACAATCCCCTTCCAAGTTTTTAGATCTAGGAAATTCTTCTTTTTGCTATATAGTGGTCAAGTTTCAAACTTTTGCACCTAGAAAATTATGTTTTTCGCTATATAGTAATTTTTCTTTTGGAAGAGGGTCTAAGAAAATTTCTTTTTGCTATATAGTAGTCCTTTTGCAATCTTTTGCATCTAGGAGATTATTTTTTTTCTATATAGTAATTTTATGACTTTAGCAAATACATCCTTTTGCTATGTAGTCCAAAATTTTTAATCTTGGAAATCACATGTATATTAGCCAATGTTCCACTCATATCTACTAAATTCATGTTTTTGCTTTATATCAATCTTGTAATATATTGTGAATCACATTATCTATATAGTCTTTGTTCTCAATCTAAAAATTTTGGATTCAATGTAAGAAATTTCAAAAAGCATTCAAGAGCTCTCTATCTAGGAATTTTGGGTTTATTCTTGGAGGTTTTTAACATGCTATTGGCATCATAGAAATTACCTCAATGCTAATGGAACATCCTATAATATTTTAAAATGGTTGCTTCATTTGTCAAAACTATCATTTTTGTAAAGCAATGTGTTTAATAGGGTGGTTGCAAGCCAAGGGTGTCCACTTTTGGTTCAGTGCCCGAACTTTGGGGGGGGGGGGGGAACAAGCCTTTTTGCACACAAATTTGGAAATCTAACCTACTTCTCTAGGGATTTAGTCAATACATCACACATGGTTTTTTGCACACAATGGTATGGTCTGATCGAAAATTGGAGATTCACAATGATAATTTTATTGTGGCGCAGTGCGGGTTCATAGGGGCCGTCACACTTTGTCACAAACAAACACCATCATATTAATTTCTTAATATCTCACTCATTACGCATCAGATGATAGTGAAACTTAATATGTATTCTCCTCACATAGTGTGAAACTTAAATTGATTTATTGGTAATTATTTGAATGCATTATATAATTATTATTATTTATTTATAAAATTTAAAGACCTAAAAAAGGCACATTTTGGTGCACACTATATTTTTTGAGTATTGTCAAAAAATTGGTCAAATCCAATTTGGTAGAGGGTTAGTACACACATAAGGATATGTGGCGCAAGCATCAAATCCCAAATCCAACGGTTAGATTTTGTGAGCTGTTAGATTTACTTTTACTTTTACTTGTTAGAGGAGTAGTAAAGAAAATAAGAATTAATCTTGGTAATTTGTGCACATAAGTAAACATGCCAAAAATCACATATTTTGTAGTCCTCCACGTGATGAATAAGAAGACAAAATTTTGGTCAAATTTGAGTGAGGAAAGCATCAATTATGGCCTCCCTAGGTGAAATCCCCATGTTTTGGAAAAAAAGTGGCACCCTAGCCAAATACCAAGGCTAGATAGGCTTGGTATTAGGCTTGGAAGGGTAGGTTTGTGGCATCACCTAGCCTAGTGGTGGTAGCCATTAGGGCGTGGGCATCTTGCTCATGTGGATTGAACAACTCATTAATTTTGCCTCATCACCATGCCATGTGAGCCATCTTGACCATGTTTGACTTGCCACCTCACCCTATGCCACCTCCCACTCACCCCCACTCATGGTGCCACATCAACCACGTCTGCCACCTCATGAAGCCACATCAAAGACACCCTAGGTGCCACATCATCACTCAAGTGCCACCTCATACCACCACCTCATCATTGCCAACTCATCACCACCACCTCATGCTACCACATCACCTTGCCACCTCACTTATCACTGCCACCTCATGCTGTCACATGAGGCTAGAGCATGAGACATCATCATCCCCATTGATGCCACATCATTAGCATGCTTGGTGTCACATTAGCCACGAGTTGCCACCATAATTAAAATGAAATAATAGCATTAGGATACGATATATGGTATATTGTTATGGCAAAACAAAAGTGAAATTATACATAAGAATATGTAACCACATTAGGTGATGCAGACATTATTGAACCAAATCATATTAACATTGGATTCCATAGTATATAATTTGATGTAAATTCAAGGGAACTACAAAAATTAGTCTAAAACAGAATGCCTTCAAATAAGAGGAGCCACTCATTCTATTCAAATCTCTACATGCACTCAATTTAATCAAATTGAATCCAATCAAAGCAAGGACATTGATATGTGACCTTATCCGATGGTTACCAAAATTGACAAGGGTCTTAAGGCAAGTGGGTTCCATGATCTTACCAAGTATGAAGTGCATCCGACATCGTATGTCCGGTCGAGAAGGTCAAATGCCCCAAATTCCATGTGCATGGTATGCACATGAAGGAGAAATACGAATTGGCCTACGACATTGATATGTGAACTTGTCCGATTGGTACCAAACTAGACAAGGGTCTTAAGGCAAGTGGTGTCCATGATCTTGACAAGTATGAAGTTCATCCAAAATTGTATGTCTGGTCAGGAAGGTCAAATGCCCAAATTTCCATGTGCATGGTACGTACGTGAAGGAAAAATACGGATCGGCCTAAGACATTGGTATGTGAACTTATTTGATGGGTACCAAAAATGACAGGGGTCTTAAGGCAAGTGGTTTCCACGATCTTTCCAAGTATGAAGTTCATCCGGCACCATATGTCTAGTCGGGAAGGTCAAATGCCCCAAATTTTATGTTCATAGTATACATCGTATGTCCAATTGGGAAGGTCAAATGCCCCAAATTCCATGTGCATGGTACATACCTGAAGGAAAAATATGGATCGGCCTAGGGTATTGATATGTGAACTTGTATGATTTGTACCAAACTTGACAAGGGTCTTAAGTTAAGTGGTTTCCATGATCTTGATAAGTATGAAGTGCATCCAATGCCGTATGTCCGGTTGAGAAGGTCAAATGCCCAAATTTCCATGTGCATCGTATGTACGTGAAGGAAAAATGTGGATCAGCCAAGGACATTGGTATGTGAACTTGTCGAATGGGTACCAAACATGACTGGGGTCTTAAGGCAAGTGGCTTCCATGATCTTGCCAAGTATGAAGTTCATCCGACATCGTACATGTCTAGTCGGGAATGTCAAATGCCCCAAATTCCATGTGCATAGTATGTACGTGAAGGAAAAATACGGATCGGCCTACAACATTGATATGTGAACTTGTCCGATGGGTGCCAAACTTGACGGGCATCTTAAGGCAAGTGGTTTCCATAATATGGTCAAGTATGAAGTGCATCCGACACTGTATGTTTTGTCGGTAAGGTCAAATGCCCGAATTTCCATGTGCATGGTACGCACGTGAAGGAAAAGTATGCGTTGAGCAAGGACATTCGTATGTGACCTTATCCGATTGGTACAAAAATTAACAATGGACTTTAGGCAAGTAGTTTGCATGATCCTTCCAAGTATGAAGTGCATCCGACACTGTATGTCTGGTGGAGAAGGTCAAATGTCCATTTTCCATTTGCATGGTACGTATGTGAAGGAAAATTACGGATGGGCCAAGGACATTGGTATGTGAACTTTTCCAATGGGTACCAAAATTGACAGGGGTCTTAAGGCAAGTGGTTTCGATGATCTTGCAAAGTATGAAGTTCATCTGATAGTGTATGTCCGATCGGTAAGGTCAAATGCCCAAATTTCTATGTGCATGGTACGTACGTGTAGGAAAAATATGGATCGGCCAAGGATATTGGTATGTGAACTTGTCCGATGGGTACCAAAAATGATAGGGGTCTTAAGGCAATCGGTTTCCTTGATATTTTCAAGTATGAAGTTCATCCAAAATCGTATGTCTAGTCAGTAAGGTCAAATGTCCCAAATTTCATGCACATAGTACATAAGTGGAGGAAAAATACGGATTGGCCTATGACATTGATATGTGAACTTGTCCGATGGGTACAAAACTTGACTCCATGTGCATGGTATGCACATGAAGGAAAAATATACGTAAGTCAAGGACATTCATATGTGACTTTATCCGATTTGTACGAAACTTGACAAGGGTCTTAAGGCAAGTGTTTTCGATGATCTTGACAAGTATGAAGTTCATCAGACATTGTATGTCTGGTCGGGAAGGTCACATCCGATTTGTACCAAACTTGACAAGGGTCTTAAGGCAAGTGTTTTCGATGATCTTGACAAGTATGAAGTTCATCAGACATTGTATGTCTGGTCGAGAAGTTCATATAACTAATTGCATTGACATGTAGCATGTTGTGCAATTAGTTATATGTTTTGATACCATTCCTAGTACTATTGGCCACATGAAGATGCAAGGGGTAAATCCATCATCATTTTGGATGTAAGAGAGATTTGGAAGCCACCCATGCCATAGCTAGAGATCTCAAACATTTACACCTTTATGAGAGGGAGAGAGCGAGAGGAGGGGCGGGGGTCAAGAGGGGTGGAGATAAGTTTGATGGATAATCCATGCAAGCAACTAGAAAGGATGCAAATGGTCTTGGGTTGTCGGTTAGTCATGAAAGGAAATGGTTATCTCGAAGTTAGTCATGAAAGGGAACATGAAGATGTAAGGGGCAATCCATTTTCTTATGATAGAGGTTCTCAAACATTTACACCTTCATGAGACAAACTCCCTATTCAAGATGATCTATGATCGGATGCTCAGTTGTTAATTCTATAGGACTCTTCCTCTCTCATTGAAGGAAGCTCAGTGTGGTGTAGGGCTTAGTTCTAGCATGAAAAGTGTTTCTAGTTCTTACTTCAAATAGAGATACCTTCTACAATCAAAGTGACAGAGTGACGAAGAAACGCCCCTCTTGCAATTAGTCAATCCCCTCTGCCATCCATATGTTTTGAAGGTAATGCACACACCATCTAAAATATAGATGTCCCACAGGAAATAACATCACATATGTTTTGACGCCATCCATATTACTAAATGGCACATGAAGATGCAAGGGGAAATCCATTTTCTTATGATAGAGGTTCTCGAACATTTACATCTTCTTGAGAGAGAGAGATTCTCGAAAATTAAAACCCTCATGAGACCAACTTCCTAGTCAAGATGATTTGTGATCGGATGCTCACACCATAATTATCGACTTGCTTCAACACATTATTTCAAATATTAGAATGTAGCATGCAAACAATGCCTTGAATGATGTGATAGAGGCCGGTGCCCAATTGATTACTTCATTCTTTTGGGATCTAAAACACACATTTGGGCTCTTTTAGACACATGGTTTAGAATATCCCCAACCTTTTCCATACCTTTTCACTCTTTTAAACTTGTATCCGTAGCATACTAAGCATTGGTATACATTGGATCGGGGTAAATCCATCATCATTTTGGATGTAAGAGAGATTTGGAAGCCACCCATGCCATAGCAACCATGTTATTTGTCCATTTGGGCCATAGTAGGAACCATTTTGCATGTAAGCATGAATATTTTAGCTAGCTACCACCGAAGGTTTTAAAAAGAGGGTTGGAGCAAATAAAGGAGTATCCATTTTTAAAGGAAAAACATAGTTTGAGTATAACAAAACAATATAATTGGGCACGAGTCTGCTCGCGTTCGCTCGAAACCCATTTCACGTGAGCTACTTATAAGCGAGTCAATTTGTTAGAGCATGCATGGGAGACACAGATATAAAAGAAAGAAAGCAAAATATAGTTTGAGTATAACAAAACAATATAATTGGGCGCGAGTCTGCTCGCGTTCGCTCGAAACCCATTTCACGTGAGCTACTTATAAGCGAGTCAATTTGTTAGAGCATGCATGGGAGACACAGATATAAAAGAAAGAAAGCAACTATGCATTAACAATTTTGGTACTTATCGGGACGTCCAAAAAATCTATGAGATGACAGAAATATGCAGAACAAAATAATATATATCGGGCGCGCTCCGAGCAAATGGTCTTGGGTTGTCGGTTAGTCATGAAAGGAAATGGTTATCTCAAAGGTAAAACTCGAAGTAACAAAATTGGGTGGCGGCAAAACTCCCGCCCTGCAATGGCTCTCTCATCGTGTCCTCGACTAGCTGCTGTCTTTGGTCTTTGCTCTCCCCTGCAACTTCCTACTCTTCGATCCACTCGATCCTCCCTACGTATACCTTCCCCTTGCTCCCTGATCGTAAATCTACAGGAGGAAAGGCTCCCCGTAAGCAGCTCGCCACGCACCAAGGTATCCTCCTTCCTTCCCCTCTTTGAAAATCCTCGCAAATCGCCCCTCCACGCTTCCTTTCCTGCAAAAATCTGAAGCATCACGGAGGTTTCCTTTGTAGTTCGATCGCGTAGGCACTTGTTGCGAAGCTTTTCAAGCTCGTAGGCAGGGAATTGCTCCTTCGATTCCAGAGGCTTCCTACTGAAGCACAGCCTGTCACCACATGACGTCCACCCAAGCCTCAAGACTCCTTCTCCTCTCCAAGGTCCCATTATCGACCCAAAGCTCCCCGCTCTCCCATAGTAGAGACACCCTCGGAGCACACCTCCTCCTGCAGCTGTGTGTGAGCCCACGATCGCTTAGTAGCGACCTCTCAACCCAAGAGGCTCTCCAAAGCAATGGTCCCCTTGACGGACCTCTCCCCTCCAGTAGCGATGCGCTCTCCAAGCTTCTTCTCCCATGAACGTCATTCCCCTCCGTCGCGTACTTCCTAGCCAAAGGCCTCTCAATGCAGCTTTCGTGATGTTTCTTTCTGTGTTTATTCTGAAGGCTTCTGATTTGAAGAGAGACTTTCGACGCTGATATAGTTTCGACGCTGAAACTGCTAGCTGCGGAGCCCAGGCGCGCTCGTCATCCGTGTGCCTGCTACATGAGGTGCAAAGGGCGAAGCACGTTGTCGGATGCTTCTCACATCGCTACTACATATGCTTCCATCACAGGAGAGGTACGTGAACCTTTGCGTTGGCATCTCCAGATGTTTGAACGTATAGCCTATTGAATCGCCTATATGCTTCCAAAACTATTCGTTGTTGTAGGTAGGTTCTATGTTTAGAACTTTGTCACCTTCATGCCTAGCTCCAAAACGTTTGATTCAGTCTTGAAGGTCATGGAAGCAGAAGGCAGAAGCCAAGCAATTCTTTTGTGCTTGTATTGCAGGGTATATCCTCATTCTATTGATTAGTGGTTGCGCTACGAGGACCACTCTACGCGTTTGATCTACTAATCCTCCAGGTTGGACAAATGCTTTATCTCCTTACTTGCGTTGCAATGTAGATTTAATTTATTTCTTGATTATCTTGTAAAGATTTAATTTGTTTCTTGATTATCTCTAAAATAAATATGTATAGATCTTGAATTTTTTTGTTACCTTCTTGAATACTTGCCTATCGGTAAGCAACTAGAGCTCCTAGTCAAGAGTAAAACAAATTGTCATGATTTACTAAATATGTGGCGTAGAAAGGAAAGGTGGTTGGGAGAGGAAATAAATGCACAACCAGATAGTATATGTGAATTTTGGGACGGATCAAAATGTCGTGAGGTGCAAGACTTTTGGAATCCGAATGCTGAATATGAGCTGCCAATGGTTTGTGGAAACCCCAAATGCAACAAAGTGTATACCACATATCCAACATCATGTTTCTCAGAGGTTTTAAAAAGAGGATGGAATGAAGGGACACAAGAGTACGAGCTTGTATGTAAGCAGTGCCGCTTTTCCAACAAGTGCAAAAAGAAATCATGCAAGGTATACATTTCTTTATAAAACGAATATAACTTCTTCTCTTTGGTTTATAACTGTGCTCTCTTTGTCATATGTATTAAAAGATATTATATTAACAAGTATTTTAATCACAGGGTGATCCTCGAAACTTTGCACTTCTTCTCCATTGGGATGGTTTTCAAGCTTCTCGAACCACCCAAAAGGATTGTGGTGCTGTTGAAATTATGGTTTTAAATGGTGGAAAGAGCTCCATAATTGGAGTTCTACCAGTATTGTTTATACCATTTAGTTGCAAGAAAATAATTCGAAACTCAAGTGATACCTTTAGCACATTCTTGCGGCCTCTTATTAATGAACTAGAACAACTTTTCATCAAGGGGATTGATGTGTGTTACAACTATCCCGTGGAACAAATATTTGATGTTTCCTTTGGTAAGACTAAACTATGCAATCTTCGTGCAATGTTGATGATGGTCACTGGAGATCATCCAGCCCAGTGCAAGATAGGTTTATTCAAAGATGGTGGACAATCATTTTGTCGAAGGTATAAAGCTCAAGCCACTCTAGATGTTACTAATCCTTCATTTCAAGGGAGATATGTGTATGATGGTAACAGGTTTCAAGCTAGGTACCCACCTCCCAAACGCTCTTTGGCTGAAATGGTCGAGGCCTTGTCACAATCAAGAAAAGCCTTCACACAAGTAGAACGAGAAGGAATACTAAAGACTGCTGGATTATCTGGAGAGTCCATACTATGGAGGTTATATGATCTCTATGGTTTTAATTTATCATTGGACTTAGTATATGATGCAATGCATGTTTTTTCCTTGAATGTTTTTAGCAAATATATCACTTCACTCATGAGAGCATCAACCAATGAGACCAAAAGAGCGATAGACTCTTGTGTTGAGGTAGTAAGTAAGATTGTGCCTTCATCTATTCGGTATGGGCGATGGCCACATGTTCCAAGTAAGCATCATGAAAGCTTTAAGGCTGAGGAGAACCAAAAGTTTATGCAATGGTGCCTACCATATATCTTAAACAAAATAGAAGGTATTCCGAAGCACTTACATGACTTGGGTATTTTGTTGATTGATATTGCACATAGTTTCTATAATTATAGCCGTGACAATGGTTGGTCAAAGGAAACTATGAAAATAGTACGTGCTTTACTCCTTGCTTGGAGAGTAAAAAAAGAAGAGTCATTGGGAGCAAATTCTTCACCATTAGAGCATGTTGCAGGTTCATATACCATCTTACTAGATGTAAACTTGTTGAACATTTGATGACTAGTGTTCCTTTTGTATCTTTGGTGTAGTCTAACCAAATTCTCTT
The DNA here is from genome assembly GCF_047967505.1 of Dipteris shenzhenensis. Classification (NCBI taxonomy): domain Eukaryota; kingdom Viridiplantae; phylum Streptophyta; class Polypodiopsida; order Gleicheniales; family Dipteridaceae; genus Dipteris; species Dipteris shenzhenensis. The sequence goes on from NC_141611.1 coordinate 28,369,569, forward strand.
ATGTTTACAGGCAATGCGGAAATATTAGATGATGTTTATAGACATGGGATGCATGATGTATTTTGGTGCTATCTATTTGAACGCCTGGTTTCATCTTATGTGGGTGTCAATACCAATAATCGAAATAATGAAGTAACATATGCTCACTTCTATATGAGAACCCATTTTACTAAGGTTTTTAGTACCATGCAAGAAGAAATGGATGGTCTCATGCCACATGAAAGGTTGTTAATGGAGGTACATGGATCTATTTATCTCCCTGATGGTTATGAAACAACCAATCAAGAAAGTCCATCATGTCATTCAATACATGAGTTTGGACTTTTAGAGGTTTCTTCAATCATGAAAGCTAAGGATATTTGGAGAGTTCTTGTCATGCATAATGGAAATCTTCCTTGCTGCAAAATGATGAAACTAAAAGGCATTCCAATAACAAGGAAGAGAAGAGTACATCGATTGCTCTCTCAAGAAGAACAAAAGTATCTTGAACAACTTTGGTCTACTGAAGTGGGTTTTCTTCAAGGACGTCATGTCACAATATATCAAAAGGTCTTTTATAATGGTGATATTTATAAGGTTGGAGATGATGTAGTGGTAAGAGTGGATGGAAACGATGCAACGGAAAGTACAGGTCATTGGAAGGCACACATTAGGGAGTTTTTCTCTATACAATGGGATGGAGAGTATATGGTTTTTTTTAGTGCAGAGTACTATAAGCAATGCATTACAATGATAAATGACAAGGAGCATTTGTTGATAGACCCAGTAACAGGAATGAGTGTATTACAAGCTCAACGTCTTCCATACTATTGGGATTGTATAAGATCCATAAGTTCTTTGTTGCATAAGTTTATGCCTTTGCCTAGTATTAGTAGTAAACTTATTGCATATGAAACAAAAGACTTGGCTCAAAGAACGCGGCTATTGAAAATAGGTGAAGTTGGTTGTGTGCCTCCTTGGTTGGAACATGATGATGTTGTGCTAGCACGCATTGATGTTAGTGATTTGAATAGTCAATTCCTACATGCTGTGATAAGAGCAGTTGATTATGAAAGGAAGCAAATCATGCTAGCATGGCTGAAACAAGATCACACGCATGAGAACACATGGAAGGTTGATAATGAAGAGAGCTTTTGGAGGGACTGGAACTGTTGCATCATAATAGTACCAGGATGGGCGGTTACCAGTAAGAGGAGAGTAGTGTCATCTAATGGTGAAACTTCTTATTTACCTATGGTTTGGATATCATAATAATACCATGATATCATTGGGTATGCATGATGCATTTTCATGCAAGCGAGAACAAGTAAGAATAATTATTCTTTTTCGTTTATTACTTATAATGCTCTTTTCTTAAATAGAAGAAATATTCTTATTGTAAAAACAAATACTAGCTATTTTTTTAAATTTTTTTGCTAAGCCTTATGGTTTTATTGAATTGTTGTTCAGGCTAGAGTTTATTATGTCTTCTCCCAATGTACCGAATTTGGAATCCTTATTGGAAACTATCTCTCAACTACAAAAGACAGTAGAGCAGCTAAAGGGAAATAATACTAGCTCTTCAAAAAGATTGCATGTGGTAAGCTCCATGAGTAAAGAGATGTCCAAAATGCCTCAACGATGCACAATGCAAACAAATAGTGGTGATGTATCTTTGCTAGAGATTCCTACTTATGATCAAATTTTTCGACCCCCAAAGTTGGCAGATCGTGAGTGTGGCATGCTCTATGGAAGGGATTTTTTACTACGCCATTGCAAGGATAACCAAAATGTGACTTACTGTAAAAACCATCGTACAATGCAGTTGTGGGTCAAAAATAATGAGATCATTATGGATTTATGGCACAATAAAGATGAACAACAAAAAATCAAGGATTTTATTCAAGATAACTATGATCAAATTTTGCCACTTAAGTTTCCCGAAGCTACATACTTTTGGAAGCAAGAAGATGTTTATATGTACTATGTTCGAACAATGCAAGCAAGCCGAAAGTACAAAAAAAGAAAAAGCATCACCTCTTCTGCGGGCTCTTCAGTGGGATCTTCTATGGTAATATCTTTCTTCATAATGCAAATTGTCTATTATGTTCTTCTTTTATATTTAAATAAATTCACTATATTATAATTATTGCAGGAAACAATTGGTGCATTATTTGAGAAAGAAGAACAAGTTTTGCAGGGATATGTAAGTTTGATGATTTATTTTCAAATTTGTATTTCCCTTCTATACGTTTAAGTCATTATACATGTGTTAATTCTTGAGCATTTTATTATAATGATGATAGGAGGAAGAACAACTTATAGTAGCTGCATCTATAGAGGATCATGCTCCATGTCAATATGACTTGGAACACGGTAGTGAAATGTTGGTTCAGGTTTGTATCACATATTTCATATACATTGTAATTTATACTTATTTTCTTGTGAATTTGTTTATAAGAATTATGTAATCTTTGTTAGGTAGGAGAAGGTGTTTATTGCCCAGAAATGCCACAAGAGGTAGCAACGACTGAAGATCATCATTTTTCAGCATCTAAATCTTTCATGGAGTTATTGCAAGAGATAGAACAGGTTGGAAAATTGATTATCGTTGCCATTTTATATTATATCAGTTGAGTTTAATATGGATATCTAATTAGTATTTTTTAATGATTTAGGTTGAGGATTTGAATCAAACTTGCGTTCATGAGACTTCGCTTAATCCTGAGGATATGTCAATTGCAAGAAAAAGCAAGCGCACACCAAAGGTATACATTATACCTCTTTATAATGGGTTTAATGTTAATTCTTATGCATCGTTTTTTTTCGTTTGTCTCACATGGGAATCTAGAACTTAATATTTATTCTTCTTTAAAGTGGAGTGAGAAGATGAAAAAAAACATGCAAAAAATGAAGGCAAGTAAAGCTGCTAAAAAGCAACAAAGACTGAAGGTATTTATTATTTTAGTTTTTCTACTTTAAATCATATATCTTACATGTAAAATCATGCATACATATTTGGTAGTTGGTTTCCATTTTACATTATATAAAAGATTACTCTTTACTACTTGTTTTCCTTTCATAGGAGCTTAATGCCATCCATGTCGAGAAGGACCTCGATTTTTGTGTTGATATGTCTTCTCAAGTAAGCTCTTTTTTTAAATATGATGCATTCTTCTTTTTATAAATTAGTAAACAAGGATTATAATATATTTTTATTGCTTCTTTCAGGTTGATGAATTTTGTGAAGAGGATCAAGAGACAATTCTCTTGAAGTTTTTAGAGATACATACTATTAATGAAATGTATGCATCTCTAAAGACTAACTACAACATTATCAAAAGAGACCCTACTTTCCATGGACACAAAACTGAGCATAGCTTGCCTGCAATGAGGAAAGCTATAGTGGATTGGCTAGTTTTAGAAAAAAAAGTTATTGTAAAGAAGCATGAAGACCACATTTTGAGTCTTGATGATGTACATGTATTGGAATGACATGTGTGCATTTAGAACAATTGGATGAACTCTATTTTTGGATGAACAATTGGATGCATTTTGAACAATTGGATGAATAATTCAGTCTTAATGATGTACATGTATCGGAATGATACATGTGCATTTTGAACAATTGGATGAACTCTATTTTTGTTTCTTGATGTCCAATAAGTATGCAAGTATTCATGTTGTTTAATATTTTTATAAAGTTTCTTAGTAACTAGTTGTTTCTTTCTTTCTTTGAAGATGAGTTTGCATTCTACATCTTGATTATGCAGTTATCTTTAATTCATTCTAAATGTCACTTTACATTTTTTAATACGATGTATATGGAAATTTAATTGTGTGAGTAAAAATTGATTTTGTAATATATAAAATTTATCAATCTCAGCTTTTACTACATAGATAGAGTTACTATAGTGAATCTATTATATAGTAACATTCTAAAGTAAATTTGCTAGTCTATATGAAAAATGCTCGGTTTTACTATATTGCTAAATTTACTAGAATTAGTCTTACTAGTAAACTTAGGATATAGATTTGCTATATAGTAAAAACTTAACTATATAGTAAATTCTTGTCTATATGGAAAATGCTTGGTTTTACTATATTGCTAAATTTACTAGAATTAGTCTTACTAGTAAACTTATAATATAGATTCGCCATATAGTAAAATCTTATCTACATAGATACTCCTTGGTTTTCCTATATACAAATTTACTAGATATAGTATATCTAGCAAATTAATGTTAATCATTTGCTATATAATAAATTACTTACTATATAGACAATCTAGTAAATGTTCAGAATTTACTATTCCGGAATTTTGCTAGATACGTTCATTTGTATCTAGCAAAATACCTTTTTTTTACTATATAGACAAAGGTTTAGAGTTCCTTGTGCTCCTGCTCCCTCGACAACAAATGGGAACTGCGTGTGCGCAGCGGAGGACACGACTACGAAGGCCTTTCCTTCATTGCCGATCGCCCCTTTGTGGTCATCGACCTGATGAACCTGCAATCCGTTGAGATTGATTTAGAGTCCAGGACAGCATGGACTGAAGCTGGAATTATGCTGGGGCAGCTCTACTATGCGATATCACAAAGGACCTCCGACTTAGGATTTCCCGCCGGTGTCTGTCCCATTGTCGGAGCCGGTGGACACATAAGCGCAGGGGGATACAGTTTCCTCTCTCGAATGTATGGCCTTGCTGCAGATAACGTGATTGATGCACTCCTTGTGGATGCCAACGGTGACCTCCTAGACCGGCAGAGCATGGGGGAGGACCATTTCTGGGCTATCCGTGGTGGCGGAGGAGGAACCTGGGGAATTGTCGTTGCCTGAAGAATCCGTCTCGTTCCAGTTACTCCAAGAGTGACGGCATTTAATGTGTGGAGAACCGATAGGGAGGAGCTCAATGAACTGATCTTCAGATGGCAGACAGTGGCTCCTCTAACCGCACCTGAGAACATCCAGATTGTTGTGTATCTGTACGGGGGTGGCACCGTCGAAGGAAACCTCGGTGCTCTGTTCTATGGGTATCATTTGGGGCCTCTAAATGAGACTCTTGCACTAATGAACGATATATTTCTTGAGCTTGAGCTCACGGCTGGGGACTGCCTGGAAGGGACCTGGATAGAAGCAGTGGCCAACGTAGGACGTGTAAACAGCCCAAGCAGACTGGCAGATAGATTCAATACGGCGAAGAATTTTTTCAAAGCCAAATTTGATTACGTGCAACATCCCATTCCGAGAGAAGGATGGGCAGGAGCCTTTGACTTCCTAGAGGCACATCCAAGCTTGGGAAGCTTGCTTTTGGAACCGTATGGAGGGATGATGGCGAGAATACCTGCAGATAGCATCGCTTTCCCACACAGAGCTAGGAACTTGTTCGTCATACAATATCATGCAGATTGGACAAACGATACAGGATCGCCAGAACAGTTCCTCCTCCCTTGGACGAAAAGATTATACAACTACATGGCTACATATGTATCGCAGAATCCAAGGCAAGCGTATGCTGGCTACTTGGATCTTGACCTGGGCACCAATTCTAGCTTTGCACAGGTGCAGACTACTTGGGGCCAAAGCTATTTTTCTCAGAACTTCTATCGTTTGGCAGAAATTAAGAGCCGTGTGGATCCGAACAATGTGTTTCGCCACCCTCAAAGCATCCCACTGCTGGAAAAGTATAATCCTCAGGTGGAGGATTCTTTGCTACCGCCTCATAGCAACTTGGTAATTTCAGTCTGAGGTTTGGCTATGAATATATCTTCTGTTGCTCCGATCCCTCTATTTTCTCGCACTCGACTCTCGGTCCTCTCAATGTATCAGTTGTCTTCTTCATATCAAGACTCGAATCGCTGATGTTATGTTCACGTGATTTCTAATATCTGAGCTCCTGGGTCTGTATGGTTTGAATTTGTAGTTCAAGATGTAACATGACAAAGTCTATCGTCTCGCTACATGGAAGTACGATCTAAACCAACGATGTGACATTTGCGCTTCGCTTTGTCAAGGTAGACTAGGCAGTTCTGTGGACTTGATATAATGTTATAGTCTAAGCATGTCACACATGCTTTCCTCAGGATAGAAGGGAACAGGAACATCGTGGGGCATTCCACGGGATGCACATTCGTGTGACACGGACTACGCTCACGTGACATTTAAGAGAGGAGGAACTTTCCTAGATGTTCAGTCCCTATGGGTGAAAATGCCTTTTTGGCCTGCCCAGGATGGACACAGCGCCACTGACGGATTGCATGCACATAGTGAGGACATCAATTTTTTGAGGAATTAAACATTTTGGCATTATGACTATTCAATTTCTTGGTTGAACGTGATTAGCACGTGAAGTTTTTTTGGTGGAGCAAAATATGTGCTATGGCAGTGCTTGTGATGGGCATTGTGTGCAGTGAGAATCCATTCACATCTTCCTCTTTTGAAAATTTGCATTTTCATTATCAGGTTTTAGCTTCACGAGGTTCTCTGGCACATTCGATGGTTGTAGGACTGTTGCACCGATTGTCTTAGTACCTTTGTGAGGCATCCAAGTCAGTCCTCGTGGTTCTTGGCTTGCCTTGGTTCAGCGTTCCAATGCCACAAAAAAAATTATATTCTCGACGTAGCTGTCTGTGATCACAGTTCAAGGGGTCTACGTTCTTCTACGTATGCGCTCGATGAAGATCAGTTGGATGGCTCGACAGTAGATGACAAAAGGACATCTTCAATTTGTTCTACTTTTTGCACTTGCTTCTCTCTCCTAATCGAACTCGCAGTAATCGTCCACATTTAATCTTATATTCAGATACTTGATTCTAACCATCGCCATGATGGTCTCTATTCTTCTTCATGGGTGCCTCACACTTATGTAGGCATGCTTCAGTCGATAGAAGTGCCTATGAGGACTTGGCACAATGTTCCAAGAGTCATCCATGAGTCCCTACCATCAGAGCGTTTTAGGGCAAGCCTAGTGAATATTATTCACCTTGTTTTTTTCCTTTTGGATTTTCAACCATGGGCCTTAATGTTGGCCACTCACACGTGGCCCAAAACCTAAAAATCTAACCGAGTAGAGCCGAGGTCCCACTCCCACTCCCTCCTAGCCACGTTGCCTCTCTCTCCTCAAAAGGGCTAACGGGATGTGAGAGAGGCTTTAGTACCATCTTTTATATACCCCTGTATATACCATGTACGTTGATAGCCTTGCATGCTTGTACATTGATAACCTTGCATGCTTATGGAATTTGTATGTATGATCTTCATGTCATCTACATGCTACACATTAGGGGAGAACTGGGGTCTCAAAAGGGCCTCCGATTAGTGTTTCCTAATTTCAAGAGATTAGAGAGTGATTTGAGGTGTACCAATGAGAGTGCTAGAAGGTGTGAGGCAATGGTATATTGAGGTGGAGGGTGGGCAGGCTTGCAGAGAGCCCCTATTGGTTGCTCCCCTTACATTAGGGACCACCCAAACCATCCCCCCCCTCTTAACCCATGTTGTGACCCTCCTACCAGGTGCACCTCCCCCACATGAACCCAAAACTGCCTTCAATGGGATGATAGGGCCCTTTTGGTGAATTTTTCTTCTCCCCTCCCTCTTTCTAGGGCCTCTTCCCCCCACCGTTCTGGTCCAGCCTACCAAATCACTTCATTTGAACCAAATCCCATGCATTTTTTTCCCCCCCTCTTTCTCTGCTCCCTCCTACTTTGGCCTGCTTGCTATAGCTCCTCTCTCTCTCTCTCTCTCTCTCTCTCTCTCTCTCTCTCTCTCTCTCTCTCTCTCTATCTCTATCTCCCTCTCCTGTGCCTCTGTTCGAGCTGCTCTGTCCCTCTCCTTCTCCCTCTCATGTGCCTCTGTTGCTGTTGCTCTGTCTCTCTCCTTCTCCCTATTTTGTGCCTCTGTTGGAGCTGCTTTGTCCCTCTCCTTCTCCCTCTCCTGTCCCTTTGTTGCTGCTACTTTGTCCCTCTCCTTCTCCCTCTTTTGTGCCTCTGTTGGAGTTGCATTGCCCTATGTAGGAGTCCCATTCTTGCTGTTGCAACCTCTACAAGCATGGTGAGGAGCAAGGCTATAAGACCACACAATGATGCGACCTCTTATGTCTTCCACAACACCAAAAATGCATTCGATGAGTGGATCCCTCGCACCTACAGCTTAAATGACTAGATAGTGATGTAAGGATCGACCAAAGGTCCACATAAGCTTCCCAAGAGTAAGAGAGGTGACATCTTGCATGAGTGGAAGGGGTGCATCTTAAAGTTCAAGTTTGGGAAGAAAGAATGGCTTGCAAAAGTACAACATGTTTACATGGGAAAAGATATGTGGCTTCCTCCATCATTCAATCAATCTAGGATACCATCACACTGTGAGCCTTTCTTCTATGTACATTTTTTACCTATACGTGTAATGAGTCTATTTGGAAATTTTGTGTTTGGTTTCTAAGAGTGGACTCTAGTAACCCATCTTCTTCTGATGATAAAAAGAGAAAGAAGAAGATCAAGTGCTTCTATTGCAACAATGCAAGGCACAAGTAGAATGAGTGCCAAAAGAAGATTGCAGATGAGAAGAACGGAGTAAAGAAAGAGTCCAGCAATAGCACGCAGGCAGTACCAGTAGAGCTATTCGTAGCAATTAAGGAGATTTGCATGGAGCCAGTTCATGTACCTACGGATGAACCTTGGATTATTGACAGTGGTGCAAAGTGCCACATGACCAGTCGTAAGGATTGGTATACCTCTCTACATCCGGCAGGGAATGACATCCTGGTAGTAGTCGGCAATGATGTAAAATGTCTAGCAAAAGGAAAAGATACGATTGCTCTCAAGTCAGATGGAGTTGTAAAATAGTTGTCCAATGTTCTTTATGTGCCAGATATGAAGAGGAACTTGTTGTCCATTTTTGCGATCATGGATCGAGACCTCAAAGTGCACTTCGATAAGAATGGTGCATAGATTTTCGATCTTCAAGGGAAGGTCATTGTTAAAGGTACACGGTGCAACAACATCTACGAACTCTCAGCTTTCAGTGCTCGAGCCAATGTGAGCAACACTAAGCTGTGGCATGAGAGGTTTGGTCATCTAAACCTTAGTTCTTTAAAGGAGATGCATAAAAGTGGAATGATTGCAGACCTACCAAAAATTACAGATCTGCTCGATGTATGTGAAGCTTGCATGATGGGCAAGCAGCATCGGCAGCCCTTTCCTAAAGAGGCCAGCGGGGCAAAGGCTTCTCTAGAGCTCGTTCACACAGACCTCTACGGAACTTCCTGAAGACTAAAGATGAGGCTTTTAGTAAGTTCAAAGAATGGCATGTAATGGTCGAGAAAGAAACGGGGAGGAAGGAAGAAGTTGAGATCAAACAAAGGTGGTGAGTTCACATCAAGTGAATTCAAAAGTTACAGCAAAAGTCACGGGATCAAGAGGCAAAAACCCCCGCCACATACATCACAGCAAAATGGAGTAGCAGAGCACAAGATGCACGTCATCCACGAAATGGGTACGAGTATGATGAAAGGGAAAGATTTGCCAAAGTCTTTCTGGGCTGAAGCATGTAACACGGCAGTTTACATTCTGAATCATAGCTACACGAAGGCTGTGAATGGGATGACTCCACTGCAAGCCTTTTCTGGTAAGAAACCTTCAGCTTCACATTTCAAAGTTTTTGGATGTGACTATTTTGTGCATGTCCCTGATGCTAATAGGACCAAATGGGAACTGAAGAGCCGGAAGTGTATTTTCTTGGGCTACAGTGAAGAGGCGAAGGGTTACCGTCTCTATAATCCTGTTACCAAGAAGGTAATAGTAAGTCATAGTGTGGTCTTCTCAAAACAGTTGCATCAATTGGAGGAGGATATTTCCTTCCTAGACAACCAGGACCAGAATATCCATCCAGTACAACCACCAATAGCAGACCAAACTCCCCCAACAGTGCTTGGGAGGATTCAAGATAAAGAAGAGGAAGAAGAGCCTACAGAACCACAACGGCAACGGCCATTCCTGAAGTGGGTAAAGCAGCTCTTGGACGGCAGAGAACCTCCAGCCATTGAGGAGGAATCATCCGAACACCACCGGTCCAAGAGATTAGAGGAGCAAAGAAGGGCGAAGGAACACTTGGTCAACTACGCTTTAATGACAGAGGTGATCCGTGTTGAAGAACCCAAGTGTCTTGAAGAGGCACAGGGTGATGATAGGTGGATGGAGCCACCAAAATGCAAGGTCATTGACACCAAGTGGGTGTACAAGACCAAGTACAAGTCCGATGGCATATTGGATAAGTACAAGCTCAGCTCATGGCAAAAGGATTCGCACAGGTACATGGTTTTTATTATCAGGATATTTTTACTCCCACAGCTTGACTAAGCTTGACTAACCATAATTTGTAGTGTTTTGGCTTTAGCAGCACAGGAAAGTTGACCCGTGTTTCAGATGGATGTAAAATCCGCCTTTCTGAATGGAGATCTCAAGGAGGAGGTATGCGTGGAACAATCACCAGGTTTTGTGATCCCCAATTCAGAAGGTAAAGTTTGTAAACAGGTCCCACGAGTGTGGTACCAGTGGATTGATGCCTACTTTCAGCAAAACGGGTTTAGGAGGAGCCCATCTGATGCAAATTTACATATCTATAGAGAAGGAGGCAAGTGTATGATCGTGGTCCTTTATGTGGATGACCTTGTCATAATAAGGAACCATGAAGAGAAGATCTCGCAGACAATGCTGTTGCTAGGAAAAGAGTTTGAAATAACAGACCTCGAATTGATGCATTTCTGTTTGGGGATTAAAGTTTGGCAAGAGCCAAAATAGATCTTCATCTCACAGCTGAAGTATGCTGGAGAGATACTAAAGGCATTTGGCATTTGGCCGAAAAAGTAAGTTCACTTGCAGGTGGACATTGAGGGGGGTGTTAGATATCAATGCTCCACTCTCATGTAACTATGCGGAAACCAACTAACTCCACTTATAAGCCCCCCATATGAGGAGAAGGCATTTGAGTAGCTCAGTTATCCGGTAGGTCTTTGGGTGGTCGAGTATGTTGTAGCCCAATTTGTAAGTATCAATCTCAAATTATATTGCTTATGTAGTTTATTAGGAGGTTGTTTCTTTATACTAATCCCTCCGCAAAGTGTGTCATCATGCAGCTTGAGATCGTGGGCAGATACCCTACTCCTGTGGAGATAGCCTACCATCGCCACCATCACAGAGGAGATACATGGAGGCACTTCTATGATGACAGGTTGATTACTGAGGAGCAGTATACCCAGGCTACTGGAGCGGCCCCCCAGGTATTTGAAAGTAATTAAATAATGCCAAAATTATAATTAAAGATTTGATTTTTCATACATTGATATATGTTGTCCCTTGTTTATAGCCCTGTGCACAAGATGATGAGGAAGACGAGGAAGGAGGCATAGAAGGGAGCACAGAAGGGAGCGTGGAAGGGAGTGAGGACATGGAGAACATAGATTAGTCATAGAAGTAGTGCTAGCTACTCTTTTTTGTACTTAAAGCCACTGGCTTGGCTTCACGCCTCTTGTATATACACTCCTCTTATTTTTTGTACTTGAAGCCACATGACGTGGCTTAGCTTCCTTATTTTTTATACTTGAAGCCACATGATGTGGCTTAGCTTCGTGCTATATGTATGTACAAGCACTTTTTGAGCTTTCAACTTTATTGCGTTTTGGACTTGTAATGTTTTATTTGGAATTGTAATTAAAATGCGGTTGGCTATAAGAATTGAATTACACAATGTGGATATGGGATTCTTGTAACTATATAGCATACACAACATACACAGCATTCTATAAATTAAAAATAAATAAATAAAGCGTGTCTATCAGTGCATTTATAAATGCGTCTATTTATGCATCTATCTGTTCGACAAGTGTTTATATTTGCATCTATAAACGCGTTTACAAGCGCATCTATTTAACCATCTAAGTGCATGTCTATACGTGCGTGTGTCTAATATATAGACGTGCTAATAGACGCAGGTCTCCAGATGCAAAAATAGGCACGCAAATAGATGTGCCCGTAAGTTTTTTATTTAGTTCAAAAAACGCATCTATATGCGCGTCTATGGGTGCTTTGTCTTGTTGTGATATACATGATCATCTAGCCATGACATGCGAATAGATCGTTGCCATGGGAGAATTTCTCTGTCATTGAAGGAGCATTGAAGCCAAGATCATAATAATTTAATGGGATGAGGGGGAAGGAGCACACATGTACCCAAATTGCTGGTAGCGTAGCCTAGCATAGGCAGTCATATACATCATCATCTAGCCATGATCTGCAATTACATGGTTGCCATGGGAGAATTTCTCGATCATCGGATCCAATATCATAATAATTCAATGGCCATTATAACTAGAAATTCTAAAATTCTAGTAGATTGATATGTTCTTATAGTCTAACTCTAGTTTAATGCTAATCTGAGCTTGCAAATTAGATGTTCCCTCATGCAAAGTCATTGTTATTATAGTCTGCTGATTTCGACTCAATGCTAATTTGAGCCTGTGAACTAGATAGATGGTCCCTCATATGAAGTCATTGTTATTACATTCAACTGCCTTAAAGAAAGGCAAGATCAAAACATGACATTAGATTAGCATTGAGCTAGTTGTTCAAACTATAATAAAAATAGTTCTCGATTATAAGAACAAGAACTATTGTTATTACAGTGCACAGTCATTGTCATTAAAACAAGCGCGATGGTTGTTTGGGATTAGTCTACTATTTGGGATTTACATTTTTCCTTATTTGGAATTACTTTGGGATTTATTGAGTGGGATTTACTAAAACAAGCCCGGTGGTTGTTTGGGATTTACTAAAGGTTACATTTTCTTATGACTACTGAACACTTTGTTGGACTTTAACACCTATTTCATTAATTTTGGACTTTTTGTGTTGTTTTTGGACGAAGCCCGAAAATCCCTCCCAAATGAGAACTTTACTTTGTGAAAATATCCTTTCCAAATCAAAATTTTACTTTCTGAAAATATTCTTCCCAAATCAAAAGTTCACTTTGTGGCACTATCATATTCACATAAAAATATTGTTTTTTCAATCTATACTTTTGCACCAACATGCAAGAATTTGAAATAATCCTATATTACAAATTCTAGCTATATCTAAGTTATTTGTTAATTTAATTATTTTTTATATTTTTCCTTGACGTGATAAATTTATAAATCCATGAAAGGAGACTTAAATATTTCATGAAAATAACATTGTCACTTGCAATATGCACAAAATTTTTATAATTTTTAATAAATAGAAAAAAGAAATGATGCCATAAGACCCAAGTATTGTATTGAACCAAAGAGGTATACTAGCAATTATAGCTATTATTATATGATTACATTGAGAGACGTTGCTCTCACCTAGAGTCTTTATATCCAAAATGATATAGATTGAACATATGTTTAGAATTTAAATTGTTGCTCTTAAAGAGCCTCAATTCATGCCATCTACATAATTTGACTCCCCATTGTCTTATTACTCAATGTCATGACAGTCCCTTGCCAGGTGCCATTTGCATAATTTGACTCCCACTTGTCTTGCCAAGCCTTGCCCCTTGGGTGCATTGACTCCCCATTGTCTTATTGCTCAATGCGATAGTCCCTTGCCAAGTGCCATCTACATCAACTCCCTATTATCTTGCCAAGCCTTGACCCTTGGGTGACATCCAGTGCAAAATACACGTGCCATATGCATTAACTCCCACAAGTTATCTTGCCAAGCCTTGCCCCTTGGGTGCATTGACTCCCCATTGTCTTATTGCTCAATGTGATAGTCCCTTGCCAGGTGCCATCTGCATTAACTCCCTATTGTCTTGGCAAGCCTTGACCCTTGGGTGACATCCAGTGCATATTCTGACTCTCATTTGACATAGGAGGTGATGACTCTGATTATAATTGTCTTGGATTGGCTTCTTGCCCAGTACCCAAATAAAATCCTTCAATGGACTTCAATACAAAGCTTTAATCATGGACATTCTTCATTTGCGGTGTCTCCTTCTACTTCCTCCATGGCGAGCATCCTTAAAAATTCGTGTATATGCAAAATAGTTTTCTGTGGTATTTTTATTTTTCCTTCTACCTCATATCCCATGCGCTTCTTTGATTTCTTTGCCCTTGAATGCCAAGACACTATGATTGTCTCCGTTAAAACTTGAGAGACCGCTTCATCATTTGGGACCCTCTCCTTTATTATACAATTAGTATACAATGTGTTGTTATCCATACTCTTCTTCCTGCCCTTGGGCTCATACCATACCGCTGTAAATGTTGTAGCTCTCCCTTGGTCATCTCTTTGCACATCAACTACTTTTGCAACCCAAAATTTCACATTCTCATATTCATCATCCGATGGCCGAACCACAACAAAACAATCGACCTCTATATCTACTTGTAGCATAAACTCTCTCTTCTTCAGTCCACAATATGGATGTGGGAGTAATGATACAAATTCATTTTCAAAGACTGGAGCTGGGCGCAAATCGTTATGAGCATTTGGCCAAAACATATTGCATTCTTCGTTGACATCCTTTGAGCCTTGCATTCTCTCAAGGTCCTTTATTAAATTTTGTGTCTTGTTAATTACAGTGGTAGTGTGTTCTCTCCAAGTAGGCTTCGAATTAGGATATCTCCGGAGCATTTCCTCTTTGTATGTAATAAATGCTTTTAATCCTTCTATTTCACAGTTAGACCTCTCATTGAATTCTTGTATAGAAGCCCATGTTGGATACCTTTCCTTACTGGGAATTGAAGTTAAGAGACTGTAAGGTTCTTTAGGTTCCCACTTTGTATCATGAGAATACTGTTGCCATTGCATTACGGGTTTTTCATCTTTTAAAAAAAAACGAAAGACGTAGTGTGGATTGGTATGACCTGTCAATGCATCACCACCGTTTGTATGAAAGGTAGAATGAAGCTCTTCCAATCATACATTCTTTGGAGCCTCTCACATACTGTACTTTCCTTACCACCACCAACTTGCCTGCCACATCTTCTTACCAAGTCATCTATTATCTTCACATCTTTGCATTTAAGCTCCCTTGAGACTGTGCTAAAAACCTGATCAATATCCTCATGTGTATGCCCAACATACAAAAATCCACATTCGACCTCATTGAAGATTCGATGAGCAACTAGCATGGAGCAGAATGCAAACATGAGTACATTCTTATTTTGTCGCCAGCAATTATCAGCTTGTATTCTCAAAGTCGGTGGCAGGCGACCTTTTTCTGCATGTACATTGCGAACTGCCTTCATAATAGATGTTACAACTTGATTGCTATCATCTAGATGCAAGGAATCAATCCATATATCTGCAAAGAACTTAATTCCATGCACTAACACTCCACATAGATGTGTCTTTAGAAAGTGCTTTCCTTGTAATTTAGGTGGAGTGGCAACAAAACGAGCCAATGTTGTTGTATTCTGATCCATGCCATCTACAATAAGGCACATGTAGTCATCAGGATAAGAAATAGCTTGCTCCTTCCAAAATGCATATTTTTGTCTGCAATGTCGAATAAGGTCATGATGAGATTTTTGGTTTTTTTTGTATAATTTCCTTTGATTTGGACATGTTGCACTCTCAATCGCTCGCTTTAAATCATCACAGACATTGCACTTTGACATTTTTTGCCTCCTTGGGATTTTAACATATCCAAAGTTCTTCTTCCAAAGAGTATACAAAGTATGAGAAGAAGCTACGGCATCCCCTCTTTGCCTTTGCTTTTTTGCAATAGAGTCAAATACTTCGAGCTTTGTCAAGCCCATTGGAAGGTGCATTTCAGTGATCGCGTCACCGTTAGGGAGTTTGGTAGATATATGGGGTTGAGGCAAAGCATTTATACAAAGGCCCAACTTGCCTTAAATATCATCAATTTTAATGTGAAGGATATGATGACCCCTCTTCTTCGTGGTCAGACCTTAGCTATAACTACATGGAAGACTTTAAAAGGATGGTACAATGCCAACAACATTCTCTTCTTAGAGAATTAGTTGAACAACAAACTAATGCTTCCAAATCAATTACGTCCTGACTTCTTGCTCAGATTAAAGAACCTTGCAGGTCAACTCACATCATTTAGACAAGAGGTCAAAGAAGAGATACTAGTCTAGATTGCACAATCAATGGCTTAGGACCATACTATGGGCAGTTTGTGACGACATTAGTCACTCGAGATACACCTCCATCATTTTAACTCATGTTAGACATGCTCATGCAGGAGAAATTGAGATAAGGTCTCAAAACAATTTCCAAAAATGATGACAATGCATTCACAGCAAGAGGATGAGTAAGAGGTTTGTACATAATAAGAGGCAAGAATTTGGATGCCCCAATAACCAAGGCAAAGGTTTGTATCAAGGCAAGTAGGCATCATCAACACCTATTTCATTAATTTTGGACTTTTTGTGTTGTTTTTGGACGAAGCCCAAAAATCCTTCCCAAATGAAAACTTTACTTTATGAAAATATCCTTTCCAAATCAAAATTTTACTTTCTAAAAAGTTTCTTCCCAAATCAAAAGTTCACTTTGTGGCACTGTCACATTCACATAAAAATATTGTTTTTTCAATCTATACTTTTGCGCCAACATGCAAGAATTTGAAATAATCCTATATTAGAAATTCTAGCTGTATCTAAGTTATTTGTTAATTTAATTATTTTAAATATTTTTCCTTGACGTTTTTCCTTCCCAAATCAAAAGTTCACTTTGTGGCTCTATCATATTCACATACAAATATTGTTTTTTCAATCTATACTTTTGCACCAACATGCAAGAATTTGAAATAATCCTATATTAGAAATTCTAGCTATATCTAAGTTATTTTTTAATTTAATCATTTTTAATATTTTTCCTTGACTTTTTTCATTGACGTGATAAATTTATAAATCGATGAAAGGAGACTTAAATATTTCATGAAAATAACATTGTCACTCGGCAATATGCACAAAATTTAACAAAACTTTTAATAAATAGAAAGAAGACATGATGCCATAAGACCAAAGAGGGATAATAGCAATTGTAGCTTTATGTATATGATTACATTGAGAGACGTTGCTCTTAGCTAGAGTCTTTATATCCAAAATGATATAGATTGAACATATGTTTACAATTTAAATTGTTGCTCTTAAAGAGCCTCAATTCATGCCATCTGCATAATTTGACACCCCATTGTCTTATTGCTCAATGTCACGACAGTCCCTTGCCAGTTGCCATCTGCATAATTTGACCTAGGCTTGTCTTGCCAAGCCTTGCCCCTTGGGTGCATTGACTCCCCATTGTCTTATTGCTCAATGCGATAGTCCCTTGCCAGGTGCCATCTACATTAACTCCCTGTTGTCTTGCCAAGCCTTGACCCTTGGGTGACATCCAGTGCAAAATACAGGTGCCATCTGCATTAACTCCCACAAGTTATCTTGCCAAGCCTTGCCCCTTGGGTGCATTGACTCCCCATTGTCTTATTGCTCAATGTGATAGTCCCTTGCCAGGTGCAATCTGCATTAACTCCCTATTGTCTTGGCAAGCCTTGACCCTTGGGTGACATCCAGTGCATATTTTGACTCTCATTTGACATACGAGGTGATGACTCTGCTTATAATTGTCTTAGATTGGCTCCTTGCCTAGTACCCAAATAAAATCCTTCAATGGACTTCTATACAAAGCTTTAATTATGGACATTCTTCATTTGCGTTGTCTCCTTCTACTTCCTCCATGGCGAGCATCCTTAAAAATTCGTGTATATGCAAAATAGTTTTCTGTGGTATTTTTATTTTTCCTTCTACCTCATATCCCATGTGCTTCTTTGATTTCTTTGCCCTTGAATGCCAAGACACTATGATTGTCTCCGTCGAAACTTGAGAGACTGCTTCATCATTTGGGACCCACTCCTTCATTATACAATTAGTATATAATGTGTTGTTATCCATATTCTCCTTCCTGCCCTTTGGCTCATACCATACTGCTGTAAATGTTGTAGCTCTCCCTTGGTCATCTCTTTGCACATCAACTACTTTTGCAACCCAAAACTTCACATTCTCATATTCATCATCCGATGGCCGAACCACAACAAAACAATCGACCTCTATATCTACTTGTGGCATAAACTCTCTCTTCTTCAGTCCACAATATGGACATGGGAGTAATGATACAAATTCATTTTCAAAGACTGGAGCTGGGCGCAAATCATTATGAACATTTGGCCAAAACATATTGCATTCTTCCTTGACATCCTTTGAGCCTCGCATTCTCTCAAGGTCCTTTATTAAATTTCATGTCTTATTAATTACAGTAGTAGTGTGTTCTCTCCAAGTAGGCTTCGAATCTGGATATCTCCGGAGCATTTCCTCTTTGTATGTAATAAATGCTTTTAATCCATCTATTTCACAATTAGACCTCTTATTAAATTCTTGTATAGGAGCCCATGTTGGATACCTTTCCTTGCTGGGAATTGAAGTTAAGAGACTGTAAGGTTCTTCAGGTTCCCATTTTGTATCATGAGAATACTGTTGCCATTGCATTACGGGTTTTTCATCTTTTAAAAAAAAACGAAAGTAGTGTGGATTGGTATGACCTGTCAATGTATCACCACCCATTTGTATGAAAGGTAGAATGAAGCTCTTCCAATCATACATTCTTTGGAGCCTCTCACATACTGTACTTTCCTTACGACCACCAACTTGCCTGCCACATCTTCTTACCAAGTCATCTATTGTCTCCACATCCTTGCATTTAAGCTCCCTTGAGACTGTGCTAAAAACCTGATCGATATCCTCATGTGTATGCCCAACATACAAAAATCCACATTCGACCTCATTGAAGATTCGATGAGCAACTAGCATGGAGCAGAATGCAAACGTGCGTACATTCTTATTTTGTCGCCAGCAATTATCAGCTTGTATTCTCAAAGTCGGTGGCAGGCGACCTTTTTCTGCATGTACATTGCGAACTGCCTTCATAATAGATGTTACAACTTGATTGCTATCATCTAGATGCAAGGAATCAATCCATATATCTGCAAAGAACTTAATTCCATGCACTAACACTCCACATAGATGTGTCTTTAGAAAGTGCTTTCCTTGTAATTTAGGTGGAGTGGCAACAAAACGAGCCAATGTTGTTGTATTCTGATCCATGCCATCTACAATAAGGCACATGTAGTCATCAGGATAAGAAATAGCTTGCTCCTTCCAAAATGCATATTTTTGTCTGCAATGTCGAATAAGGTCATGATGAGATTTTTGGTTTTTTTTGTATAATTTCCTTTGATTTGGACATGTTGCACTCTCAATCGCTCGCTTTAAATCATCACAGACATTGCACTTTGACATTTTTTGCCTCCTTGGGATTTTAACATATCCAAAGTTCTTCTTCCAAAGAGTATACAAAGTATGAGAAGAAGCTACGGCATCCCCTCTTTGCCTTTGCTTTTTTGCAATAGAGTCAAATACTTCGAGCTTTGTCAAGCCCATTGGAAGGTGCATTTCAGTGATCGCGTCACCGTTAGGGAGTTTGGTAGATATATGGGGTTGAGGCAAAGCATTTTCATGTATGAAGTCTTGCAAAATTGTTGCTGCCCTGACAGTTGAGATTCTTGATTTGGACCTTCCTCTATTACCGTGAATGCTAAATTTGTTGCCGCCCTTTGCCTTGGTGACTAAATCCCAATATGTACCATGGGATAATCCAGTAATATTGCGATATGCCTTATTGCAAATCCTTTTTCCATTTACGAGAGGTTTTACCTTTTGTCTTGAACTTAGCCTTTTATTGCCATTCTGAACAAAGCAAGAGAGACTTGTGAGAAGGTATTCATTTGTTTCGCTTCCCCTTCTTTGCCACACGTGTCCTCTACATTCCCTGATGTCTACAAGATCAATGAAGCGCATACATCTTCGCTTGCAACATAGATATCCCAATGCATTTAACATGTTCTCCTCCTTCATTACTCTCTTCCTCTTTGGTTGCTTTTGTGGATCTGCCTGGATTCTCTTTCTCTTCATGCATATGTATGACCGTTTTCGTTCCTCGTGCACATTGTTATCTGTATTTATGCACTTCTTCTCCTCACATTTGTTTGTAACCAAGCATCCATGATTGGTCGTTGCATCCTTGTTCATATCACAATCAAAGTTAAATACTGAATAATCCTCTGTTGATCTCATCCTCGTTTTTAACATACTCTTAGGACCATTCAATGAATTCAATATTCTACGAGAGTATTGAGAACCTTGAAACTCTTCCACTCCTGAGAGAACATCACTCATTGGGACATCTTGCATGGCTTTCACAAATCCACAACCTTGATTGAGACCAGGTTTGTTAATATGCATGAACTCATCCACACTTGACAAGACATCGCTATTGAAACCTTTGCCCTTCTCAGTGTGCAAAAATTCATCCACCCCAGATAAGGCTTCGCTTCTAAAATCATTTTGTTTCTTGGAACCAATGAACTCATCCACTCCAGATAAGATGTCACTTCTATAATTGAGTATATTGAAATCATCCACATTTGAAGTGATAGAGCCTGGCACATGGGCACACTTTTTAGGTCCTTTGATATTGTAGTATACGTTGTCTTTATCATTGAAAACCACGTGCCTCTTTCTCATGTTTAAAAATTGCATGCTCCATCTCATATTCTTGCCTACCTCATAGTAGGGATCACATAAGGATGTTATGTTATCAACCATACCATCATCAGTGACTTTTAGAATCCTCATCTGTGCAAATGACCATTGCTCCACTTGTTCAAATCCCAATGCTTCACCTTCTACTACAATCTTATTTGCAAATGATCTCATTTGTAAAATGTCCCCTATAGTAAAATCCATGGTGGTGCACTTTGTATTCTTGATAATGTCTGTTGCATAAGTCTCATCTTTGTCCCGTGCTATAAATGATTTGTTGGATGTATTGTAGGGCATAACATCTCCAAGTGTTTCCATACCTCCACATTTATACTTGAGCTCAACATGTGCGCTAAGAATCTTTGATACAGTAACTGCCACCTTATCTTCGCCAAGTCTTCAAAAGTGGCAAAGTGAATTGGGATCACTATCATGGATTGTAGCAAATGCAACTACTTCTCTTTTGCTACATAAAATCACATCCATCCCTGGAACAAAATCTATGGCCATCTCCTTTGTGAGAGTCCTTCGCAAGCAAGCTGCAGTGGCAACAATTACATAAATATTAGTCTCTTTTTAATAATCTACTCATTTATTATAATTTTTAATTAGTACTTAATTTATTAGTGGGAGAAGTTATCCGATCAAGTACTCATCAGATGGACATGCCAAGTTATCCTTTGCATGGTCAATCAAGCATTAAATACTATTTTTACTCTAGTGTCATGCACATCTGTAAAAAAACATGAGCCTACTAGGTATGTTATCCAATCAAGCACTAATGGGATGCGGGTGCCACTTTGCATGTAAGTCAATTCCACCTAGTTGAGGTGTACAAAAGTGTTGTGCCCATCGGATATGCTTTGCATGGTCCATCGAGCATTAAATACTATTTTTGCTCCTGTCATGCACATCCGTAAAAAAAATACGCTGCCTCGGGGGAGTCACTCATCATATGTAACCCTATCACGTGAGTTCAACAGAAGGATTTTTTTATTTCTAAAATTTATAGAAATAAATATACATAAGGGACTATTTAAAATAGTTTTGGAAAAAATTTACAGATTTGTATAGAAAAGGGGTACATTTTATTAATGAAATTTTTTACACATAAGGGACTTTAAATATAGGCCTTGAACGCACGTGATATAGAGGGTTTATACATAGTGACCCCCCCGAGCACGCTGCTAGGTGTGTTATCCGATCAAGTACTTATGCGATGGGAATGCCACTTTGCATGTAAGTCAATTCCACCTAGTTGAAAGTGTGTGCAAAGTATTGTGCCCATCCAATGTGCTTTGCATTGTCGATCAAGCATAACACACTATTTCTGCCTTATTGTCATGCACAACCATATAAAAACACGGCCATAGGCATGTTATTCAAATAAGTACTTATCAGATGGGGGCTCCACTTTGCACGCAAGTCCTTTTTAACTACGTTGAGGTGCGTGCAAAGTATTGTCACCATCGGATATGATTTGCATGGTCGATCACGCATTATACACCATTTTTTCCCTAATGATATGCACATTCGCACAAAAACACGCCATTAGGTGTGTTATCTGACCAAGTACTTATCGGATGGGTATGCCTCATTGAGAACATTTCAATACCACCTAGGTTGAGGTGTACAAAAAGTTTTGTGCCCATTGGATATCCTTTGCATGGTCAATCGAGCATTAAATACTATTTTTACTCTAGTGTCATGCACATCCGTCAAAAAACACGCTGCTAGGTATGTTATCCGATCAAGCACTTATGGGATGGGCGTGCCACTTTGCATGTGAGTTGATTCTACCTAGTTGAAGGTGTGTGCAAAGTATTGTGCCCATCGGATATGCTTTGCATTGTCGATCAAGCATAAAACACCGTTTTTGTCTTAGTGTCATGCACATTCGTCAAAAAACACAGTCCTAGATGTGTTATTCAAACTAGTACTTATCGGATGGGGGCTCCAGTTTGCATGCAAGTCTGTTTCAACTAGGTTGAGGTGTGTGCAAAGTATTGTCACCATCGGATATGATTTGCATGGTCGATCACGCATTATACACCGTTTTTTCCCTAGTGGTATGCACATCTGCAAAAAAACACGCCCTTAGGTATGTTATCTGACCAAGTACTTATCGGATGGGTGTACCTCTTTGACAACATTTTAATACCACCTAGGTTGAGGTATAAGAAAAGTATTATGCCCATCGGATATGCTTTGCATGGTCGATCAAGCATTAAATACCATTTTTGCCTTAGTGCCATGCACATCCGTAAAAAAACACGCTGCTAGGTGTGTTATCCGATCAAGAACTTATGCGATGGGAATGCCACTTTGCATGTAAGTCAATTACACCTAGTTGAAGGTGTGTGCAAAGTATCGTGCCCATCCGATATGCTTTGCATGGTTGATCGAGCATTAAATACCATTTTTGCCTTAGTGCCATGCACATCCGTAAAAAAACACGCTGCTAGGTGTGTTATCTGATCAAGCACTTATGCGATGGGCGTGCCACTTTGCATGTAAGTCAATTACACCTAGTTGAAGGTGTGTGCAAAGTATTCTGTTCATCGGATATGCTTTGCATTGTCGATCAAGCATAACACACCGTTTCTGCCTTAGTGTCATGCACAACCATATAAAAACACGGCCATAGGTGTGTTATTCAAATAAGTAGGGAAGGCAGGAGAGGGCTGGGTCGAGGGATGGATGGAGGGAGGGAGGGAGAGGAGAGGAAGGAGAGAGAGGAGAGGGAGAGAGGGAGAGGAGAGGAGGGAGCAGAAGGAGAGAGATGGGAGAGGAGGATTTGACTTACTATCACGAGCAAGAATGACAAATAAGATTTGACTTACGAGAAGAATGAAAAGGACTTACGAGAAGAATGAAAAGGACTTACGAGAATAAAAAGGACTTACGAGAATCGAGAAGAATGTTGAAGAAAGTATCAAGAAGAATGTTGAACACAAATTTGAATTCAAAAGGAACGTATGAGAAGAATGTATAAGAAGAATGTTGAACAGAAATTTGAATTCAAATTTATAATGAATTCAAATTTCCCTCTCTTTTTTGAAAATTCAAATTTATGCATAGGAGGAGTGGGCTAGTTTTAACTCTCTCCTCATTTCATTGAAGCAACTAAGAGCGGAAGAGAGAGGATAAGCGGAGCCTTACTTTTTTCACTTTTTCCAGGTACTTGCATTCTTTTTTATTCGTCTTGTAATTCTTTTTCTTTACTTACAATTCTTTTCAATTAGTTTCTTGTTAAGGTTTTTGAGTTCTATTTCTTAAAATTCGTATTGTAATTCTTTTTCAATTAGTTTATTCTTAAAGTTTTTGAGGAGAGTGGTTTTTAGAAGGCATTACAATTCTTTTTAAATTAGTTTCTTATTTGAGTTTTTGAGTTCTATTTTAATTAGTTTTTTATTTATATTTGAGTTTGTAAATTTGAGAAATGAGAGAATAGGGAGGGAGGGAAAGAGAGAAATTAAGAGAGAGAAGAGGGGCTCCTTAAATGAGAGAGGAGAGGGAGAGAGGGAGAGAGAGAGAGAGATTCACACAGAGAAGAGGGGCTCCTTAAATGAGAGAGAAGAGTAGGCTCGGGGGGGTCACTATGTATAAACCCTCTATATCACGTGCGTTCAAGGCCTATATTTAAAGTCCCTTATCTGTAAAAAACTTCATTAATAAAATGTATCCCTTTTCTATACAAATCTGTAAATTTTTTCCAAAACTATTTTAAATAGTCCCTTATGTATATTTATTTCTGTAAATTTTAGAAATTAAAAAAATCCTTCTGTTGAACTCACGTGATAGGGTTACATATGATGAGTGACCCCCCCGAGAGAGTAGGGAGGGAAAGAAAGAGAGAGGAGAGAGGGGGAGAGAGATTAAGAGAGAGAAGCAGGTCTCTTGGGGGCCATGGCTGCTTGAGGGAGGGAGAGAGTAGGGAGAGAGAGGGAGAGAGAGAGAAAGAGAGAGAGGGAGAGAGAGAAAGAGAGAGAGAGGGAAAGAGAGAGAGGGAGAGAGAGAGAGAGAGAGAGAGATGTTTATTAGAATGAAACGTGGCGAGAGGAGAGAGGAAAAGAGAGAGAGAGAGAGAAGAGAAGAGGGAGACTTAGGGAGAGAGAGAGAGAGAGAGAGAGAAAGAGAGAGAGGGAGAGAGAGGGAGAGAGAGAGAGGAATGCAACTTCTGTGCTAGAGGGAGGGAGAGGGAGAGAGAGAATAAGTGGGATGAGGATAGAGAGAAAAATACTTAAGAGTTGTCAAAGAGAGAGAGAGAGAGATTAAGAGAGAGAATGAGGTGTCTTGACTATGGCTACAAAGAGATTTAGGAGTCGAGAGAGAGAGAGAGAGAGAGAGAAAGTAAAGAGAGTTTTATATATTTACATCTTTCATATTATATTTTTAAATGAGAGAGAAGAGTAGGGAGGGAAAGAAAGAGAGAGGAGAGAGGGGGAGAGAGATTAAGAGAGAGAAGCGGGTCTCTTGGGGACCGTGGCTGCTTGAGGGGAGAGAGTAGGGAGAGAGAGGGAGAGAGAGAGAGAAAGAGAGAGAGGGAGAGAGAGAAAGAGGGAGAGAGGGAAAGAGAGAGAGGGAGAGAGAGAGAGGGAGAGAGAGAGAGAGAGAGAGAGATGTTTATCAGAATGAAACGTGGGGAGAGGAGAGAGGAAAAGAGAGAGAGAGAGAGAAGAGAAGAGGGAGACTTAGGGAGAGAGAAAGAGAGAGAGAGAGAGAGAGAAAGAGAGAGAGGGAGAGAGAGGGAGAGAGAGAGAGGAATGAAACTTCTCTGCTAGAGGGAGGGAGAGGGAGAGAGAGAATAAGTGGGATGAGGATAGAGAGAAAAATACTTAAGAGTTATAGAGAGAGAGAGAGAGAGAGAGAGAGAGATTAAGAGAGAGAATGAGGTGTCTTAACTATGGCTACAAAGAGATATAGGAGTCGAGAGAGAGAGAGAGAGAGAGAGAGAAAGTAAAGAGAGTTTTATATATTTACATCTTTTATATTATACTTTTAAAAATTTATAAAAGAGTGAATTTATGGTTTGTTTTGAAGGTGAGATAATATTTTTATATATATTCATCTTTTAAATTGAAAAATGTTAACTTTTCTTTAGATACTTGTTCTTCATTTATATCACATGCAGGTTTAGCCTCTACATCACAACCCCTTCTTTTGCATATTTAAGCCTCTTAAACCCCAGCACATTAAAATGAACACAGAAAAAGAAATTATTTATTGCTTTTCTTCGGTTCGATGGTTGGTTTAGCATAGTTTAGCATAGATTAGATTGCCTTAGAGAAGAGACAATTCTCCAAGTTGCCAATCGAAGCCATGCTCAAATTTTTCTAACTAGCTCCTAATCGTTGTCAGTCCCTTCGCTCACATGCGGTTTAACACTCATAACATGCTATTAAATAAGACCTTTTACCATTTACCAAGAAGTTTATCAGTGGGCAGATTGCATGAGCAGATATCAGTGGACAGATTACATATATCAATGGACAGATTACATGTCATGGGACATATTGGAGCTTGATGATTATTGGTTATTTTTATTGCATTTGTATAAATATTTAAGCTCATTTATTGTCATAAAAATCCTTGTAAAGCCTTTTATGCTATTTTTTACATTTATTGTCATATGAAGCACCTTGTAATAAACCCGACCATCCCGACCATTCATTAATTAACGAGTATCAGTGGGATGCATAAGTGGATATCATGTGGGCTGCATAAGTGGATATCAATGGAACAGTTTTTAGTGGATAGATTGCATCAGTTGGGTATCAGTGCACAGATATCAATGGATGGACAGATTACATGAATCTTCACGAAGATTGAAGCTTTATCACTAGACGACATTTTATATTACTTGTAAAGCTTTATTGGCTAATTCTTTTACATTTGTATAAATATTTAAGCCTTGTAAAGCCTTTTAGGCTATTTTCCACATTTATTGCCATATGAAGCCTTGTAAAGCCTTTTGGGCTATTTCCCACATTTATTGTATCAAGGGTTGTATATTGTATTTTACTTGTATGTATCTAAATTCTTCATTATCTTTTCTTATAGGATTATGGAGCAATCAGCTAATGTGATGGCTATGCTAAATGACTCTGAGATCAGAGAATGGGTTTCTGATGTCACTTTGAATTTCAAAGGAAAGGAATATAGCCCCAATGGCTTTGGTAGGTGGACTCGATATCACATGGGTAGAAGAGCTTGGTTTCTTCATCAAAAGGAAAAGAGACTCTTTCTACTTATGTTAAAAAGGGAGTTCAATGGTGTTGAAGATCCATGGGATGCTACTTTCTTCAAAAAAGATATGACTTCAAGCCTTGTAGTAGGCATAATAATTCAGCGAAAAGACACCTTTGTGGATATTTTAACAAAGAGTTCAGATCCTGAAGTTGGCAGTATGCATTTTATTGTGTCAAGGAGAGACACAAAAACCTTTGTGATGCCTCCTCCTCAACCATTAAGTTTCCAGAGTTGCAAAGGGCATTGGAGACTCTTTCATATACTTAGGAGCAATTTCCTAGTGTGGTGGAAAAAAGGATGCATGCAAAGATAATGTTTGAATACTTTCAGGATGCAGAATATGCTCCTCATATGCAAGAATCATCACATGAAGGAGATCAAAAAGCTCAGACTTCAATGCAGGGACAAGAAGAACAGGCACACTGTCACAAACCTGTAGAACATGAGCGCAAACTTCTAGAGCCAGAAATGGTGGATGTAACTAAGGATGATGAAAAACAAGCCTTGAGTGCACGGGAATTAGCAAAAATTAAAGAAGATCAAGGTCGATCCACTGCAGTTATGCTAGAAGCTCTTGCTAGCAAACCACGACGTGAAATGCAAAAGGCTAGTACTGCAAGAGCCACGGTTCCAAGCAATAAGAAAAGACATCGTCCCATTGTAGAGAAAGATAATGTGGATGAAAAATGGTCAAAAAAAGAGAAAGATGAAGAAGACTCAGAATCCAAGGCTGAAGATGATCAGGATGAACTCACATCAATCAAAAATCTTAATCTGCGTCTTAATGAAGCAGTTACAGATGATGATGTGGGATATATCTGGGGTCAAAGGACGTGGTTTGTGAATGCCAAAGATGTGGAAGCTGCAGCTCTGTTTACTAATAGCCGAAGCCTTGATATATCCTATGCAATGCAAATATACGAGGCTTTGAGAGATGGTAAGAAACCTGTGGTAAGCAATGTGGTCTTGCGCCCAATAATGTTTTGTCCAACCAAAAATAGTTTTCTAGATCAAATAACATTTACAGGGCCTACACATTTCGAGGAGATCTTCAGTCAATTCTTTAAAAACACTCTAAAAAATATTCCACATGAACAAGGCGAAGAGGCACAAGGAGAGAATATGCTAAAGGAAGTCAAGAAGGAATTTCTCCTTCATTGCAGATTCCAGCCCATTGATGGTCAACATTGGGCTTATGCTTGTAATCAGATCGCAAGGGAAGCAAAGGAGGGCAAAAGACTCACTCCAGAACAATTTGTAAAGATAAGCTCATTCCATTATTATCCTGCAACGATCTGTATATTCAAGCATGAGATCAAGTATTTGATTGAGTCCGAAAGACTTAATCATTATGTCCATGGAAAGCGTAAGATATCCTCAACATCAGAGGTCTTACAGAAGGCAAGGGTGATATGGACAACATTTGGTTCTCCAAATCCTGATTTGAAGCGAAAGGTCACAAAAGCAGACGCCGACACACTCACAAACTTTTATACTTCTTTGAGTGCAGTTGTGCCAAGGGGAACCCAAGAGCGGGAAGAAAGTATGACAAGCCTCAAGGTGGTAAGGGACAGATATGCCAACTACACTTCTATCATATTTCGTCTTGTTGAAGTGTTCAATGAGATGCTTGAAACGTGCATTGCTTGTGAGCGTGGACAGCTGACCTATGAAGCTCCTTTGTTTATCTCCGGCAAGTCAAAGGTAATGGATAAGAAGGAGTTGACGGCAAGGATGTGGAGGTCTGTAAAGTACTTACCTGATAAGTATGCATCCATGGCAGCACAAAAAATTTTAAAGAAAGAATTGTTTTTTGGAAAAAAATACAAAGACCACTGCATGGAAGAATGCATCAATGTACAGGTGAGGCGTGATGCAGTGCATAGTGCCATCAAGTATTTGCTGTCAGAGAAACAAATTCCACTTACTCATTGTAACATTGACTATAATGTGGTGAAGCATATAGCTTCTTTGTCAACACCCAAGGTAAAGCTATGGGCAAACAGGTGGATTAAAAAGGATGAAGATGGGTCGGAAATAGTAACCTCTTATATGAGAAAAGAGATCCCACAACAGGTGGTTGCATATGTGGAAAGATTAATCAGCAAGATAAGAATGCCGACAGATATGCACCAAAGCTTTCAATTCAATGTAGAGGTTACGGCAGAGTCTGGAAAGCTTGTCAACTTCAGGGGAGTCTCAGAAGATGACTTCTTCAAGAATGATTCAGCATGGGATAAGCCACAACTATTCTTTATCAATGAAGTTTCTAGCGATGATATCCATAACTTCCTTGATAGAATAGTATATACCACCATTAGCAAAGTGGCGATTTGTAACATTGTCATATTTGTTGATAAAAAAGACAAAGAAGCCATGCAGGTTACCCTAGAGCGAGCATATTCATCAGATTTGAAGATCTATAGTGGTGTTTATGCAGCAAAGAGAGGCAAGAGAGAATGTGGCATAGCGATTCAAACTCTTGAATCATTCTTTCTGTGTATGCGGAGTCCCAACCCTGATCACTCCTTACAAAAGAACATAAGAGGGAATTCAAATAATTTGAGATTGATGCTAGAAGAGCAAGATATTCTTAGGTCCATACATTATCAAAAAAACAACTATGGAAGTCCTGCAAAAAGTGGGAGTCTCTTGCTTACCATGATGGAGAATTTGCTGCCGGCAGGTTGGGAGGTCACCTTGTGCAGGATGGGATATTTATTTGAGGATCTCCTAAGAAAAGGCAACTCCACCAATATTATTGAAAATAAGCATTTCATGGCCTATTTTCAGCTTCAAGCAGATCTAACCACAGGCTATGAAAAAGAGATAGACCACAAGGACACAGATGACATGGATGATTACCTTGAAGATCATAATGTCCCAGTTGTTGATGATGAAAAGATGGACTTACATGACCCATTCACAGAGAGGTTGGTGGATGAAGACAAATATGATGATGCCTTCTTTGATAAATTATGGCTCGCAGGGTTATGAAAAAAGGCCACTACAATAATACTTAGCGGTATGAACTCTCTATTTCTCAACTAAATACAATTTTTTAAATAAGATTTAAATTTAAAGATAATGAATCTAATCTCTCATATTTGTTTATAGCCAATAGAGGGAGAAGAAATGGATGAAGTCAATACGGAGGCACTCCCTTCTACTTCAACAATGCAACCACCTCTAAATTTGATTGAAAAATCAAATTTAGCTGCATTAGATAAAATGGAGAGCTCATTTCAAGTTAGGATCGTTTTGAAACGAGAACCTCAGTATTTAAGCTTTGGTAGAGAGGAGGTTTCAATCCTCTCCAATCCTTTAAAAGAGGTTAATGACAATGTTATCTTGGCCATTCTCAGGTAATGTTTATTTATTTATTGCTACTTCAATAAGCTAACATTTGTTTATTTATTCACAGTTCAGTTATATATCAGTTTCCTAGTGCAGAATGCAAATCAATTCTATGAGCTAATGTTTGTTTATTTCTTGGTGCAGTGTAGTTATTTCTCAGCTTCCTAGTACAGTGTAGCATCGTGTCTACATGCTCGATGCTCTCCTCTCTTCTATTCTTAGCTCTCCTCAAAAGACTATAGAAGATGTTTGTACCTGGTCAAGCCCTTTGAATTTAGATGGGGTGCGAGTCATCTTAATGCCTTATCATGAGGCGTAAGTATCAACTCTAACCTTATTTTTACTATTTCTTTGGCAAGTTTTGTGTAAAACAATAATCATTTTTATTCTGGTCGTGGAATCTGATCTTCTGGGACCTTGAACTCAACCATTTATGGTTTGTGAATTCAATAGAAGGCTATCATGCCAACTCCCCAAGGTAATTATTCTCTTAATATTTTTGATACTTTCTTATTTTGTATCTTATGATCATGACATATTAATATATTTCATATGTCATGCTGGACAGTGCTGCATATCGGCTAGTATCTGCTGTCAGAACAACCACGGAGCAACAAGATCAAGTAGAATTCAAAAGACGTCTGCCAGTGGAGCAAAAAGATGGACACAGCTGTGGGTGAAGAGTTGCCTACAACTGCATGTTGTTTCTTAGAGAGATTTTTGATTTGGAGTTACCAATCAAAATGGAATCATATACAGAAGCTGATCTGCTAGCATTTCGGACTGAGAGTATTCAGCATCTAATTACTACCATTGGGAAACAACATGAAAATATGACTACATTGCAGCATGTATAAAACCTTATCTTTATACTTGTATGCTTGTTCCAGCCTTTAATTGGGATGTATAAATCTCATAACTTTTTTATATTTTCTTCCAAGAGGAGAAGAGACTGAGTCTAATGAAAGCATGCTATCTTTATACTTTTATGATTATTTAAACCATTATTTTATTTGGGATGTGTAAATCTCATAACTTGTCTAATGAAAGCATGCTATCTTTATACTTCTATGATTATTTAAACCATTATTTTTATTTGGGATGTGTAAATCTCATAACTTTTTAAATTTTTCATCCAAGAGAAGGAGAGACTCACTCTAATGAAAGCGTGTATGAAACCTTTTTAAATTTTTGCTCCAAGCAGAGGAGAGACACTAATGAAAGCATGTATGAAACCTTATCTGCTTGTTTAAGCCTTTATTTGGGATGTGTACATCGCATAACTTTTTTATATTTTTATGGCAAAAGGAGGATGTGGAGGACATAGCAAGTGAAGAAGAATACGATGTAGACTACTCCCTCAATAAGATGAGTCATAAAAATATGAATCTATTGGAGCAGATTGGAAGTTCATTCACTGCTATGTTGTTAATTCGACAACAACCTCATTTTTTTGAATTTGGTGAAGAAGAGATTTCAATCCTCTTGAATCCTAAGAATGAGGTTAATGTCAAAGTCATTACAACCATCCTCAGGTTTGATGTAGCCTTTTCCTTGGCTTTATACTTTGCTTATTTTGATTAAACCCAAGAAGCTAATACTTTTTTTTTTAATATAGTAATGTTATAGCAAATTTTCTACAAAATATACAAAGCCTTTCATATATGCTCGATCCTCGTATTTCGGAAGTGCTTAGCAACAAAGAAGAAACCATAGAGAATGTTTGCAAGTGGTTGAAGCACGTTCCTATGAATGACGCACGAGTTATTTTTACAGCATATTATGAGAAGTAAGCATCAAACCCTACTTGTTTTTTCTATTGCATTGCTAGAATTGTCTCAAACACAGTAATTATTCTTTATTGATAATGCAGCTCACATTGGAGTCTGGTAGTCGTGGACATCCTTGCGAAGAAGTGCTTCTTTACAAACTCAATGACATCCATCCATGGCAATGTGTTAGAGTAAGTATAGACTACACTTGTTGTCACTTCTTGACATGTAGATTGATATGCAATGCACATATTCACTGTTGTTATATGTTTTGATATGCAGATCAGCTCGAAAATTAGTAGATGCTATCGACATAGTAATGCGGCAATGTGACTTGGCACAACAAATAGAGTATATAACATGTCAGATATCACATCAAGATAATAGCCACATCTATAATTGTGGATGGAGGGTGGGCTACAATTGCTTTTTGGTACTTGGTCAAATTCTTGAGATACAAAATGACACCACACTATGAACATATATGGATTTGCATCTCTATGCATTTATAACATGTACCATTCGAGCAATCATTGATTGCAAAATGAATGCCATCAAAGAGTCAAAGAGGATAGAAGACCTCAACTCTACAAACATGGCTTCATTAAAAGAATTGGGAAGCTCTTTTAATGTTAGGGTTATGATTCAACATAGACCTCAGTATCTTGAATTTGGGGGAGAGGAGATTTCAATTCTCTCTAGAGCTTCAAATGAGGTCAATAACAACGTTATGATGGCCATTCTTAGGTTTGATACAAACTTTTTCTCTACTTGATAATTCAATATTTTGATTAAATCTAATAAGCTAATAAGCTAATATTCATTTATTTTGATTAAATCTAATAAGCTAATATTCATTTATTTGTTGGTGCAGTATAGTTATCTCACGATTTGGTAGAGTCGTACAAAATCGTGTGTATATGTTGGATTCCCTCCTTTCTCCTATACTTAGCGATAGCAGAAAGACAATAGCCGATGTTTGTAAATTATTACAGCCTTTACATTTACACGATGTGCAAGTCCTGTTTATGGCATATCATGAGATGTAAGTATCATGGCAACCTTTATTTTCATCTTATACTGGCAACACTGTGTTAAATAATAATGGTTCTTAATTATTCGTGTAGGGAACATTGGAGTCTGGTGGTTTGGAACCTTGAAGACAACTATTGTTGGTTTGTTAACTCGATTGCATGCTTTCATGGCTCAGTGCAAACGTAAGTATTCTATTATATCTGTTGTTACTTCTATATTATGTACCTTATGTGATAGACACACTAAGTTTTTTTAATATGTCACGATAAGCAGGTCGATTGAGAAGTTGGTATCTGCTATCAGAGAAACAGGATAGTACAAAGACTCGGTAGACTTCCAAAAGTGTTTAGTAGTAGAGCAGGAAGATGGGCATAGTTGTGGGTGGAGAGTTGCCTACAACTGCATGTTGATTTTCAAAGAAATTTTCTCACTAAAGCCACAGATCTCATCGGAAGACTCTTTGGAGCTCAAATATTCAGAGGAGGATATACAATTGTTTAGGGCTGAAATCATTCGAGACCTAATTGCTGCCATTAGAATACAACGTGCAACTGAAGCAATACCAGAGCTTCCCTTTAAGGAAGAGGATATTGAGTCTACTATGAAAGCACTGCACACTACAGAAGAAGTAGAGACCCAATGTACACCTACAGCACCACAGCCTCCACTGGAAGCATCAGAAGAGTTGCCACCGCCTCCGCTTGCATTTAAGGAAGAGGATACTGAGTCTACTCCGAAAGCACTACATACTACAGAAGAAGTAGAGATCGAGTGTACATCTACAGCACCACATCCTCCATTGGAAGCATCCGAAGAGTTGCCACAGTCTCCACTAGAAGCATCACAAGAGTTGTGATGCATGTATGATGTTGTGTTTGTAGTTTTTGTTGATTATACACCAATTTGAGAGTTATTACTTAAGTGGCATAATCATGATATTTATATAATTTCTTTATGCACACAATTTTATGATATGAATGTGTGATGATGTGATTATTTGGAAATAAATCCTTGTGTGATGAGAATTTTGATATGAATATGTGATGATGTAATACTTGTAATATAATTATTTCATGCACACAATTTTATGATATGAATGTGTGATGATGTGATTATTTGGAAATAAATCCTTATGTGATGAGAATTTTGATATGAATATGTGATGATGTAATATTTGTAATATATTTCTTCATGCACACAATTTTATGATATGAATGTGTGATGATGTGATTATTTGGAAATAAATCCTTGTGTGATGAGAATTTTGATATGAATATGTGATGATGTAATATTTGTAATATAATTATTTCATGCACACAATTTTATGATATGAATGTGTGATGATGTGATTATTTGGAAATAAATCCTTGTGTGATGAGAATTTTGATATGAATATGTGATGATGTAATATTTGTAATATATTTCTTCATGCACACAATTTTATGATATGCATGTGTGATGATGTGATTATTTGGAAATAAATCCTTGTGTGATGAGAATTTTATTCAGTTGGACAGTCTCCACTCACTTAAAGTAGAGCATTCGCAATGCTTCTCTCACTTTATTCCAACCCTTATCCTTATCATCTCCACTCACTTAAAGTAGAGCATTCAATCTCCACTCGCTTTATTCCAACCCTTATCATAGTGAACACATCATGCCTCTCACTTTATTCCAACCCTTATCCTTATCGTAGTGAACACATCGTGCCTTAATGCACTTGTATTCTTCCATCCTAGTCCTTCCACAAACACTCTCTTATTTCTTACATCCTAGTCCTTCTGAGTAACTTGTATTCTTCTATCCTAGTCCTTCCGCAAACACTCTCAGAGTCTTCTTTCATCCATCCTGATAACCAAGTATTCTTCTATCCTAGTTCTTCCACAAACACTCTCTTCTTTCATCCATCCTAGTGCTTCTCATTAACTTGTACTCTTCTTGTATTCTTCTATCCTAGTCCTTCCACAAACACTCTCAGAGTCTTCTTTCATCCATCCTGATAACCAAGTATTCTTCTATCCTAGTTCTTCCACAAACACTCTCTTCTTTCATCCATCCTAGTGCTTCTCATTAACTTGTATTCTTCTTGTATTCTTCTATCCTAGTCCTTCCGCGAACACTCTCAGAGTCTTCTTTCATCCATCCTAATAACCAAGTATTCTTCTATCCTAGTTCTTCCGCAGACACTCTCTTCTTTCTTGCATCGTAGTCCATCTCCCTTTCTTTATCATCTCCCCACCCATGGATGTCCTTGGCATTGTCGAAGACGTGGAGTTCGGAATTAACAATCTCAAAGAATGGATTGCTGACCAAGGAGCACAGAGAGAGGCCAAAATTCGACAAGGTTCTCCTTTCACACACATGGAGAGAGAGGAATTTGCTGCACAAAGGCACGCAGAGAGGGAGGAGACTCTCAAGATAGCAGACAATGAAAGACTTCTAAGACGTTTGATAAAAGCACGACAAGATCTATTAGACTTCTTAAGTAACCTGCGTTATCGCAGCTCTCGTCATGGGCGATTTGATGCGGATGCTGAGAGAACAATAAGAGCCTCTTAGAGAAATTATAAAGAAACAATTTGTGATTGCTTAAACTTCTTCTTCGCATGTAATTATGTTGAGGATACAGCTGTGGAGGCAGTGAAGGATTGGGTTGTTGAGAAGATAAGAGAGACCAATGATGAGATCTTCTAGACTTAGATAAGAGAGACTGTATTAAGGTGTTTTTTGACACCATATGGCTTTGTATTAAGGTGTTTTTTGACACCATATGGCTTTGTATTAAGGTGTTTTTTGACACCATATGGCTTTGAGTAATATGATCTACTTCTTTACAAATGTGATGTGCTCTTTTTGAAATGTACTCTAGTTTTCATAACATGTCACGCCATTTTTTCTAATTTGATTTTTTAAAATCTTACTTTTTTGTCTCTTTTAACAATGTGATGTACTCTATTTTTAACATCTCACGTCATTTTTTCTAATTTGATTTTTTAAAATCTTCCTTTTTGACTCAATGTTTTGTTTTATAAGAGCCTCTTTTTTTGAAATGTTTTATCCAAAATTATCTCACAAAATGAATTTGGACAGTGCAAGAGTCCAAAATTAATGAAATAGGTGTTCATCTTCATTGACTCAAAATCATAGTCCTCCTGCCAAGAGGGAGACATGGAATTCCAATGGTAGAGGTGATACTAGAAGAGGAGGAAACCAAAGAAGTACTCCTAGATGAGAGGGAAACGACAACTATTATGGCATATCAATCCATTGGAAACCAAAGTATAGGAAGAAACAATTGGATTTATCCAATGCAAGCTAGCCAAACAAGTCTCACAAGCCTCACCGAGGCGACAGTCATCAATGGCAATCCACCCACTATGCCTATGATTAAAATAATTCTCAAGACTATCAACACAAATTTCGATCTCACACTATGCTTAATCTAAGAAGTCCATGACTCAGACAAAGAAGGATGAAGACACATGGTGGTTTGTGACTCTGGTGTGAGAAAGCACATGGAACCTAAAAAAGAATGGTTCTCCGATCTCCATCCCAACAAGAACCCGAGAGAGAATGTCATGAGGGGTGATGACACAGCCCACAAAATCAAAGGGATTGGCAACATACCCTTGCACAATAATGTAGGCACCATAAGAAGTAGTGGAGATCCATTCTATGTCCCCACAATGGTCGAGAACCTTCTCTTTGTTGGAAAGATGACTAAGAGGGACATGGAAGTCATCTTCAACAAGTATGGATGCACTGTGAGGGAGCTCAAGAGTCCCAGAGGATCCATCATTGCATAGGGTGTCAAGATTGGAAGAATGCTCAAGATTTCTTCTATCATTCTAATCTAGAGAGCCTAGTAGCTCATCATTAGAGTCAAGATGCTTATTTGAGTACATTTTGGCACAAGAGGTTTGGTCACCTCAACTTCAAAAGCCTTGTATCCCTTAATAAGATGAACATGGTAAAGGGGCTTCCATGGTTGTACTTTAAAAAGGATGTATGTGAGGTTTGTTGCATGGGTAAGAAACACAGACATCCCCTTCCAACATCTTCAACTCAAAGTACCAACATATTTCAGATCATGCATTCTGAATTGTGGGATCCAACCGCTATATAGTCTATTGGTAAGTCTTTGTACCTCATCAACTTCATACATGATTACTCAGAGAAGACCTGGATCTACTTTCTGAAATAGAAGTCTAATGCATTCAACACTTTTAAAGACTTCAAAGCCTTAGTAGAAAAGTAGACTGGCAAGTACCTGAAGGTTCTTCATTGTGATAATGGAGGTAAATATAAGTCCATAGGTTCAATGCCATACAGTTCTCCATTGTGACAATGGAGGTGAATATAAGTCCATAGAGTTCAATGCCTTTTGCATGCATTATGGAATCACACATCAGTTCACATATAGATATACTCCTCAACAGAATGGGTTGCTAAGCAAAAGAATAGGGTCATTATTGTGTCGATGAGGAGAATGCTCCTAGATAGTATTAGGCCAAAGCATGTGACATAGTTGTGTACTTGATGAATAGGATCCCCAATGCTTCATTCCAAACCATGACACTAGAAGAGACATTCATAGAACTAAGCCCTTTATTAATCACTTGTGACTGTTTGGATCTCTTATTTATGCTCATGTTCTCGACGATGAACTCAGGAATAAACTTGATGTCAAGCCCATCAAGTGCATCTTTTTAGGAGATGCTATAGAATCAAAGGCATACAAACTCTATGATCCAGTTAAGTAGTGATTAATCATATCTAGGGATGTTATCATTAATGAGGCAATTTGATAGTCCTGCTATAGTTTTTTCTCTGCCTCAACTAGCAGTGCCAATGATTCATCAGATTTCTTTACCTATAGACTCAAATAGTATGCAGTCCATATTGACCACTCAAAGTAAAGGCAAAGAGGAGGTCCTTAACACAGTGGATATAGCCACTGTTATAGTCATCAATGAAGCCCTTGAGAGTTCTACTTCTAATCTTTGAAAATCTGGTCATGATTGAAAGGAACCTTAGAGGTGGACCTGCAAGATCAGCTATACATTTATGGCCAAAATGATGGTACTTGATGAGCCAATATCCTTCTAAGATGAAATACAAGTCATTGAGTGGAAACATGCAATGGATGAAGAGTACAATGCTCTTCTCAAGAACTAGACTTGGACCTTGACACATCTTCCAGCACAAAAGAAGCCCATAGTATGTAAGTGGGATTACAAAGTCAAACTCAACCTAGATGGAGAGGTTGACACCAAGTTTGCAGCCAAGGGATATGCCCAAGAGTATGGTACAGATTATGAGAAGACCTTTGTACTAGCTGCAAACATGACCACCATCAGTATAGCCATAGCTCTTGTAGCTCACTTTGATTGGCCCATTCATCAGATTATTGCAAAGAATTCCTTCTTTGATGGTTTTTGGATGTGGAAATCTACATGACACAACCTCCAAAGTATGCTATTAGTAGGATGAAACACGAGGTCTGCAACTTGTAGAAATCACTCTATGGTTTGAAATAGGCCCCTTGTGCATGGAATACAAGGATTCATTTGTCACTGTCTAATAGCTAGTTTTCATCCATCATATTCAAATCCATCTCTTTCTATTAGAAAGACTACAAAAAACATCCTTCTTATAGTGCTTTATGTTGATGACTTGATCATCACTAGTTCAAATGTGCATTTCATCTCAAATTTAAGAGTCATCACACCTCAGAGTTTGACATGAATGGTATGGGAGAACTCCATGATTTTATCAAGATCACAAGCATTACACTTTCTTAGGGCAATTATACTCAAATGGTACGTAAGCAATTTCATTTACATGATTGTAAGCCACTCCCTACTCCTATGGAATGAAACATGAAATTGTCCAGCACTTGACAATTCTCCAAATTTAGATCCTCCTTAATACAAGTAACTCATTGGCAACTTTATCTACTTGACTATGACCATGTCTAACGTTTCTTATTTGGTCAGTGTGGTCATTCAATTCATACAAAATCCCAAGAAGACTCGCCTCCTTGCAGCAAAGAGAGTAGTCATATAAGTTCATGGTACATGGGATCATGAACTACATTATGCCAAGTCATTTAACTTACACTTCCATGGATATACAGATGCTGATTGGGCATGAAGTTTAAATG
This sequence comes from Dipteris shenzhenensis, assembly GCF_047967505.1. Lineage (NCBI taxonomy): Eukaryota > Viridiplantae > Streptophyta > Polypodiopsida > Gleicheniales > Dipteridaceae > Dipteris > Dipteris shenzhenensis. The sequence goes on from NC_141611.1 coordinate 28,408,771, forward strand.
ACAAAACATCCACCAGTGGATCTCCCACTCTCATCTCCATTTTATCACCACTGATAATTGGACTCCCGCTAATTCAGCATAGGATATTTTGCTCCTGTAAGGAGTTTATAACCCTTTCTTTTTGTTATCTAGATGGTGTAAAAAGACCAACATGAGTTTCTTGAATACCAAATCACATAGCTGGTATATCCATCATCGTTGATTGACCTCTATGATCCATGATTATATGTTTTTTGTCTATCAATGGTCTAGTATAGAGTTGGTGAATCTTAGGATGAAGCTTCTACACCATACCTTCCACCTCCTATGGAAGAGCATCTACAATGTGCACTCTCCCTCAATATTTGGGACCTAGATCTTTAGAAATTTTATACAACGTATGCCTACATGTGGGATCACTACTATGGTACTCTTTTGAGGTGTAGTCAGACAATGACATGCTTTTCTAAAAGTAATCACACAATAGACAAAATAATAATAGACTCAATGCCTACAATCCAAAAATTGCTAAGTTTTACTTCACATTTTATTTACCACTTCAAAACCTATCAAATTTATTCAGTCAAAGTATAAATGGCAAAGGAGTCTTTTGCTCACAATCATCTCCTTTCAATTCAATGTAAAGAAAAAGTCTAGGTCATCAAAGGTGAGAGCAACGTTCTCAAATGTGCTTCAAGATCCAACTATTTGTAACCTAAGAAATTGGAATTCACCTTTTTGAAAATGTAACTCTATCCTTGTTGCGTCCATTATATATTAGTACATAGGGATCCATGCGCCATGATTATTTTTCCAACACTGATAAGCCTATCTCAAATAACAAAGTCAGTGTACAGCTTGTAAGTAATATTTCCTTATTAACCACGCATCTAAAATTATCCCCTTCTAGAAACCTTCTCTAACATCCCACGTTGGGCATAGGAGATATCAAGAATTTCTCTAGCAACTCTTTACAATGGTCTTTGTTTTTTGAATGAAGGCTGGTTTCAAGTAATGGATAAACACTTGTAATGGAGGCTATGAACCAACTCATACACACATATTTTGAATCGAAAGTAAAATTTAGTGATGATTGAATATCTAAACTCACCTTCATCCCAAATGCATCTATAGTGAATGGATTATAAGTAAGAGGACATTCTAGACTAGCAGAGTTAGGAAGAGGAACTAAACAGAGGCCTCCATATGCACCTTTTCTTTGAGGTACTTGTAGGTAGCATGCATATTAGAAATAAATAATAGACTTTGGTAAGGAGATAGGACCCTAGCACTCTAAGAATCTTAACTCCACAATGTTTGAAAGGAGTTTGTATAGACTTTTTAGTATGCAAATTCTTTCACTTAGGAATAAGGTCCCCTCCCACATAGGCCGAGACCACACTAGAAGATCTCATCATTAGTATCTTCTATATTCTCAACAACCCAATCTTCCATGGACTCCACGTCCATATCCTCAACATAATTACAATGAAGGAAGAAATTCAAGCAGTCGTAGATTGTTTCTTTATAATCTCTCTGGGAGGACCTTATTGTTCTTTCAGAATCTACATCAAATCGGCCATACTAAGTGCAACACGATAACGTAGGTTGCTTGAGAAGTCCAAGAGATCTTGTCATGCTTTTATAATACATTATAAAAGTCTTTTGCTCTCTACTATCATCTGAGTCTGCTCCCTCTCTGTCTGCCTCTGTGCATCGAATTCCTCTCTCACCATCCATGTCAGTGGAGAGCCTTGTCAAATTCTTGCATCTCTCCTTGCTCCTTGGTCATCAATCCATTCTTTGAGACTATGGATTCTAGACTCCATGTCTGCAATGATGCTAAGGACATCCATGGTGGGTGGGGAGATGATAAATTAAGTGTGATGAAAGAAGAATGTGCTTGTAGAAGGACTAGGATGGATGAAAGAAGGGAGCCTGATAATTATATTATTATTGTCTTCAATCACTTTATTTCATAGATTTGAATGTATTAAAAATCTATCATCTCATATGTCTCTCATATTTACGGACTTGCATCTTTTACTTCACTCAATCGACAACTCACCTCTCTAAATTTATTTAATCAATTTCACTTTATTCAAAGTCTAACTTATTATATACAATAAATATCTCATGATGAGAATCTAATAATTATATCATTCTTGTGTTCCATCACTTTATTTTATAGATTTCAATGTACTCAAAATCTATCCTCTCACATGTCTCGCATTACGGTTTTGCATCTACAAGTCTAACCTATTATATAGAATAAACATCTCATAATGAGAATCTAATAATTATATATTCTTGTGTTCCATCACTTTATTTTATAGATTTCAATGTACTCAAAATCTACCATCTCACATGTCTCGTATTACGGTCTTGCATCTGTTACTTCACACAATCTAGTCATCTCAGCCTCTCCCAATTCTTTATTCTAAATCTTTCATCTCATATTATGAGTCTGTAGTTCTATAAATCCCTCTCTAGTCGTTTGTCTTCTACATCTCACCCGCATCTTTACAGCCAAACACTTCTTCTACTTTGCTCTCATTACCTTCATCCTCTCCTCAAGCTTACTCCTTCCATCTTGCCAACAGCCTTACAACAAAACACTTCTATTACTTTGCTCTTGTTACCTTCCTCGTCTCCTCAAGCTTACTCCTTCCATCTTGCCCCCAGCCTTATAGCCAAACACTTCTTCCACTTTGCTCTCATTACATTCCTCCTCTCCTCAAGCTTACTCCTTCCACCTTGCCCGTAGCCTTACTTTGAAACTCGAGTCTCCTCCCATTATCATTCTTGCACTCATCTCATAGCCTTACTCTGAAACTCTTCTTCCATCTTGCCTTACTCCCTCACTATCTCTTATTCTTGTGGTCCATATTCCTCTAGCTTAAAGCTCCATGGATCTTTTTGAAGTCATCAATTCCATGGAGCAAACTATTAGCACCAACAAGGCGAAGAGCGAGTAGAGAAAGAGACATTGAAATCCATTAACCCAGGGTGAAAAGGACAAGTTTGCTTGTCCAAAGCACCTAGAGGAGGAGAGAGGAAAAATAAGTAGGTCTACTAGAGAAATAGATAGATTACATTCATATAGGAGAGAGCTAACAAACTTTCTAAGTGAGGATAGATTTCTAAGTAGGTCTACTAGCGAAATAGATAGATTACATTCATATAGGAGAGAGCTAACAGACTTTCTAAGTGAGGTTACTTCACGTGTGGCTCGTTATGGGACATTTCCACCCCAGGAAGTGCAAGCCATACGGAATCAATAAAGTGCTATACAAGAGAAAATCTATAATTCCTTACTTCTCTTCTGTAGTTTTAACTACATCGATGAGGATGAGATGAACTCAGCCCTTGAATGGGTTGAATCTAGGATTTCAAGAGCAAATATTAATTCCTTCTAGTGAGAGGCTTGTTGTAACTTTTGATGTTTGTTAATACCTTTATAAATATTATGAGAGTTTGCTGTAACTTATTTGTGTCACGTTAAATTTTATAATTTTAGTTTCATCTCCTTTAAAAATCTCTAAAAAATTGCTTGTCTTTATGTTTTCATCTGTGCTTTGAAGATTGGGTTTTTTCTTAAATTTTATCTGGAAACTAGTCCAAAAGTATATGTAAAAACGAATTTGTACATTAACAAGTCTAAAATTAATGAAATAAGTGTTAATATAAATATCCATGAATCATTCAAATATCATTGGTTTACCGATGATGCATTACACAACAACACAAAGCAACTATAGACGTGCTTGATAGACGTGCAAAATAGCGGGCGCATCTATAGGCGTTTCTTGAATATGTGTGTTTCTCTTATCATCAATCCATTGTGTTCAAAAATGCTTGCCCTCACACCATATAGCATTGAACATAGTGCACTACACCAAGAATACACCAAGAAAAAATCAATTAAATAAGCAATCTAAATTATTAACAGCTCCTAACTTATGCATAACATTCTATATACTGACCTTGCTCATGCATCCCCTAGCATACTCCCATTCTTCCATTGTGATATGCATCCCCTCATCTTTCTCTGCTTTCTCCATTTCATCAAGTAGCCAATCCACATGAATATCCTTTGGAAGTGCTCTTAGATACTGAGGGTATGGCACACGAGATCCGTGGTGTGTACGAAAGAGGGCCCTTTCTTCTTGTCTTCTTGCCTTTGCATCCTCGTATCTTGTCACCCATCTTTTCATCACATCACTATTAAGCACGCAATAGAGGTTGATACTATTATGCAACTCCGTGTCTATTACTTTGTTGCATCCTTTCCCTTGAGGCACAATAGAGGTCATCCTTAGGTCTTCATCATCTCTCCATAGTCATGGGAGAGAGCTATCCACATCAACAAGAAACTCAGAAATATATACAAGTGACTCTTGTACTAACCAACCCTCAGCCATGCTACCTTTGGGTCTTGCATTTTGTCTCACGAAGCCCTTCAAGGTCTTCATGAAGCACTCGAGGAAGAACAACCATCGTGCATGTATAGTACTGCATACGTGCATGTATAGTACTGCATATAGCAATCTCATCCACCAAATGCGCTATAAGATGTAGTTGGCTTGTGAGAATAGAATGTGGAAATGTCTCCTCCACTAAACAAACCACCTCCACTGACATAAATCGAGCATTCTCAAGCGTGGTGGGATCTATTTCCTTTGAGCTCACATATCTAGAAGATGAAAAAGTACACCATATTAGCAATATGAACACCTTGCATGGAGCATTGATACGCATCATATTTTGTATCATGTAAAGTATCTCACAAGGTCGCCCATCTTGTAAATACAATCTTTCACGTCCTTCGATGCACTACGAGAAATGCTAGTAGGTAGTATGAGCTGAACCCATGAGGAGGTGGTTGATTAGTTGCTTATAATTATTCACTCACAAATTTGAAAGGAAAAAGATATTATGCATATAAAATACTTACTTGGAGTAGCTTGTGCCAATCATGAGATTTCAAGCCATATAATTACTCTACACCTCTTTTCTTGCTCTTTGTAAAGGCTCCCTTCAAACACCTCATGCATCCAGTGGGAGTATGAATTGTAGTAATAGCACACTTCACCACCGCCATCTCTAGCTTTGATAACCTCCACGGTGCACGAGGTAAAGAAACATGTCCATTTGGTCTCTCTTGTGGCCAAGCTTCACGCATCCTCCTTGTGGTACATAGATCCTCCCTTATGCCTACGGAATGTCATGTCCCATTCAAATGCTCCCAAATGGTAGATGCCACATTCTTGAAGATATGCATGGGATCAAGCAAGTGATTGATCTTGAGGTGGGACCAATATGGTAAATGATAAAAGATGGAGTATCTAAACAAAAGCTGGTGTTAGCAGGTGATCTTTATTTCCAGCCAACATAGCACACAATAGTTACAAACCCTTACCGGCTCATGCCAAGTGGTGGAGGAGTCATGGAACTGTCCCAAATTCTCATCCAATCTCCCGCAGTGAGTGATTGTGGGAGGACTTCATTCCAAGGGGCAACATATCTAGGATGATCAGGTGGGAGAAATTGATGGTGATTCTCATAGATGACCTTATTCAATGCATCTGCCCGTGAGGCAACTAGCAAAGGACCACAAACAGGACATGCATGGTAACTCGATGTAAATAGACCTGAACAATAGATGCAATGAAGAGTTGAAGGTGCCACATCCTTTGCCTATTCATAATTAGAAGTGCAATGCTTACCTGAACACTCGCCATAGCTTGGGAAGTCATGCATTGTCCACATCAAGACTGCTTTACAGTTGAAGTCTCGTGACGAGGGAGGCTTGCTCACATCATGCACCTCGATACCTCTCCAAAGTATCTCTAGCTCGTCAATCAAAGGCTCCAAATAAACATCAGGATTTTTGACTTTATGTTTCCCTGGAATTAGAAGGGATAGCATAACATGTCCTTTCTTACTAGCCATAGAGGGTGGAAGATTATAATTCACCAATATCATTGGCCATACACTGTAAGAGGTGCTTTTGAGACCAAATGGGTTCACACCGTCCATACCCAATCCAAGTCTCAAGCTCCTAGGTTCTTCCTTGAAGCTTGGCCGTGTGTCTTCAATATGCTTCCACGCAAGAGAGTCTGCGGGAGTTCTCCACTTGCCATCGGTTTTGAACGCACGAATAGACGCGCTTTTTTTTAAAAAAAAATTTTACAGAATACTGTGTATGTTGTGTATGCTATATAGTTACAAGAATCCCATATCCACATTGTGTAATTCAATTCTTATAGCCAACCACATTTTAATTATAATTCCAAATAAAATATTACAACTCCAAAACGCAATAAAATTGAAAGCTCAAAAAGTGCTTGTATATACATATAGCACGAAGCTAAGCCATGTCATGTGGCTTCAAGTACAAAAAATAAGGAAGCTAAGCCACGTCATGTGGCTTCAAGTACAAAAAATAAGAGGAGTCTATATACAAGAGGCACGAAGCCAAGCCAGTGGCTTTAAGTACAAAAAAGAGTAGCACTACTTCTACGACTAATCCTCGTTGCCTTCCACGCTCCCTTCTGCGCTCCCTTCTGCGTCTCCTTCCTCGTCTTCCTCGTCGTCTTGTGCATGGTCCTGTAAACAAGGGACAACATATATCAATGTATGAAAAATCAAATCTTTACTTATAATTTTGGCATTATTTAATTACTTTCAAATACCTGGGGGGCCGCTCCAGTAGCTTGGGTATACTACTCCTCAGTAATCAATCCGTCATCATAGAAGTGCCTCCATGTATCTCCTCTGCGATGGTGGTGGTGGTAGGCTGTCTCCACTGGAGTAGGGTATCTGCCCACGATCTCAAGCTACATGACCGCGACACACTTTGTGGAGGGATTAGTACAAAGAAACAACCAACCTCCTAATAAACTACATAAGCAATATAATTTGAGATCGATACTTACAAATTGGGCCTCCCATGATTCAACACCCCCTGCTCCAAAATGCACGCTTCCATATTCCTCCATCTGGATCCTCCGTGCCTCCACGTGCTGCAGACTGGGGTCCTCCCTCGCTTACTTCATTGCCTTCTTCCACTCACACTTGTGAGCGGTGTGGGGCCGGCCCCTTGGTGGTTGACCTGCCTCAAGCCTGGCAAGCTCCACTAGTGCCTGCCTCTTAAGCGAAGATCTTTTATTGCTAAGTATCGTAATAATCTTTGACTTCCCCCATTTATTTGTGAACTGGCGATTGGGGGGGTTAGGATACCTAGAGTGAACAGTAGCGAGGGTCTCATAAGCTAACCTCTTTGGGTGGTCTTTCTAGTGGATAAAGCAATCTCTATAATTGTTAGCAATTACAGAGCGCATGAAGGCCATGATGTCCTTCCCCTGCGCATCCATCAAGATGCCTCCTGTCTGAGTGATGTCATAATAAATCGTACCATCACCCAGAGGCACATCTAAATCATCTGAATCATCCTCCTCCTCACTGCCACATGGCCCAAAGCACTGTGCCATGCATCCCCCACCGCTCTCCCTGCTACTACGCTTGCTACCCTATCGTGTCGAGCTCGTACGCTGGCCACTCGTAGCTGGGGACTGCACGGGACTACGCTGACCACTCGTAGCTAGAGAATTGAGTCTCGATGGCACAGGAGTACGTCGATGGCTCGCCGAGACAGAAGGACCTCCTGACGGCATGGGGGAAGGGGCATAAGACGGGATGGCAAAAGGGACATAAGACGGCATGGGGGAAGGGGCATAAGACGGTACGGGGGAAGGGGCATAAGACGGCTGTGCTGACTCCGCTGGGGTGATCTCAGGCAATGTGGGGTGGCTTGAAGTCTATAGTGCCGACTCCTGGGGAGTGTTTAGAGTACCCGTCATATACCCGTATAACTCCACAGGACTAGGAGGGTGCCCTAAAAGATTATATAAGTCCTTCCAAATAGATTCCCAGGGATCAGGTGAGCAAGAAGCGCTTCCTGGCCACATGTTGAACTGGAAAAAAGGAAAAAAATCTATTACTGATGAGCTGAGAAGAAAGGGGAAGAAAAGAGAGGCTTACTGTCAGAGCGCGTCTATAGACCCATCTGATTTGCGCGTCTATAGACGTGTCTAACAGAGCGTCTAACAGAGCGTTTATTAGAGCGTCTAACAGAGCATCTAATAGAGCGTCTAATAGAGCGTCTATAGATGCGTCTGTGTGTGTCTGCAACAAGCCAGACGCGTGGTTAGACGTGCCTGTAGACATGCTTTTAGACGCGCCCTGAGACGTGCCTATAGACGCGCTCCGACAGACGAGATTTCTAAAAAGTTGAAAAGGACATTGCGCCTGACATAAAAACGTGACACTGATACCCAGATCATGCTCTTCTTGGATACGAGAAAGTACAAAACTGGAGAGAGCAAACTTCCAAACAAGATCAACTGCAAAAAGACTTACTTGGATAAAGGTATGGAAGGTTCTTCTTTCTTTTTCAAACTTGCTTCTTCTCCTTGTTCGTCCTCCTCTCCTTTAAGCTTAGAAGTAAGTGTAGGTACGGTCCCTTTCTCTTGAGTGAAAGCTTGGAAGTAAGTATGGGAGGCTCTCTCTTAAGCTTCGAAACTATGGATCTGCTAATAAAGAAGGAAGGAAGCCGCATGAAATTTAAGTAATGTGAAGAAAAGCAAAGCGAGCGGTGCGCCTAAAAGCAGGTTTAAAAGCCGCGTCTATAGTCGCATCTAATAGCGCGTCTATAGGCACGTCTAAATACACAGAGTAGATATGCAGTTAGACGCACCGTTAGACGCGATGTTAGACGCGACTATAGACGCGGCGATAGATGCAACACAGAGTTTAAATTAAACATTTAAAGAAGAGGAAATTTGGTGGGTTGTTTGTTTGTAGGATGTCTCCATCTTCAACAAGTAGCTCCAGTGAGGATGAATCCCTCCGTATCCACCATCGCGAAATGTGGTTGGAGCAAAAAATCAAATGCCTGTGTGATCAATGTCGAGGAAACATGTATCGTGCATGCAGGATTACACTCAATCATATCTCAAAGTATGGAGAATGGGATGTGACCGTAAACAGGGTAAGGGTTTGTAAGTTAAGGTTGATTGAGATACCTATGGGTGTTCATATGTTTAAGTTATGATCCCATTTTAATTTGATATAGGATGCAGTGCCACACCCGCATATGTTACCCTATGCCCGTCGTGAGGAGGCGAAGCGTCGGTGATATGAGGTGGGATCTTCAGGAGGGACCGTTACGGATGCATGGAGTGATGGTGATAGTAGCCCTCCGCCATTACCTCATGAAGCCGTGGAGGAGGAGGAGGTGTTTGATGATAGGGTGCGGGATTTATATGTCCATCAAGGGAGGGATAATAGCATGGAGCAGGATGATCTTTTTACCGTAGCATCGACTCCATTGTTTGAGGGGTGCACATTCTCTGTTCTACGTGCCTCCCTTGAGTTACTAAACTTGCAAACCATCTATGGATGGAGCAATGCAAGTTTGAATGCATTACTCAAGTAAGCTTTAAAGTCGATTTTGCAAACATGGTGAATTATGCTAGTGGGTCAATTACTCGAATGCTTTTCCTCATTTATGGTCTTCACATGCAGGCTATTGTGTAAAATGCTTCCAAGGGAGAATAAACTACTGACCTCAAGAGATATGGCAAGGCAACATGTGACCTCTCTTGGAGGATTAGATTACAAGCGCATCCATGCATGTGTCAATGATTGCGTTTTGTTTCGTGGACTACATAAGGATGCAAGAGAGTGTCCTACTTGTGGAGAGGCAAGATATAGAGCAGATCTCAAAACCTTGGATGTGCCTCATAAGGTATTGCGACATTTTCCCATAATCCCTCGCATCCAACATATGTTCAAGTGCAAATCTATTGCAAAGCTCATGTCATGGCATTCCTCCCATCGATCAACCGATGGCAAGTGGAGAACTCTCGTGGACTCTCCTGCGTGGAAGCATATTGAAGACACATGGCCAAGCTTCAAGGAAGAACCTAGGAGCTTGAGACTTGGATTGGGTATGGACGGTGTGAACCGATTTGGTCTCAAAAGCACGTCTTATAGTGTATGGCCAGTGGTATTGGTGAATTACAATCTTCCACCCTCTATGGCTATTAAGAAAGGACATGTCATGCTGTCCCTTCTAATTCTAGGGAAACATAAAGTCAAAAACCCTGACGTTTATTTGGAGCCTTTGATTGATGAGCTAGAGATACTTTGGAGAGGTATCGAGGTGCATGATATGAGCAGGCCTCCCTCATCACGAGACTTCAACTGCAAAGCAGTCTTGATGTGGACGATGCATGACTTCCTAGGCTATGGCGAGTGTTCAGGTAAGCATTGCATTTTTTAATTATGAATAGGCAAAGGATGTGGCACCCTAAACCCACCTTCCACTCTTAATTGCATCTATTGTTCAGGTCTCACTACATCGGGTTACCATGCATGTCCTATTTGTGGTCCTTCGCTAGTTGCCTCACGGGCAGACGCATTGAATAAGGTCATTTGACAATAATATTTTAACAAGATTCAACCTCATATGAAACAAATGTTTAAAAAGGGGAATTTGAAAATCAACTCTCTGCAAATCTCCCATACATTGCCTTCTCTATCATACACTTGTAAAGATCCATTCTTGCAACTAGTGAAACTTGTACAAGGCACAGATAACAAATATACTTTATATTGAACAATGGGTAACTAAATTATTGAAGGCATTTGTTTATCCAAGCACTAAATGGTTGACGAGTCAAATGCAATGAGAACTATAATCAATAGAACTACCTAAGTGTTGAGGAGTGGCAAAGCTCTACTTGTAATAAACTATGTTCAAGAGAATTTATGATAGATCTAATTGCATGTTCATTAACAAAATATTATCTAGAAAAAATCTAGATATACTTGCAAAATCATGGTCTAAAGAGATCAAGAATACTTCTAGTAAGATAACATCGCTCTAAGAAATAAGGATGACAACTCTCTAATGGAACACCATTTTCACCATTGTTTCATGGAGGACCCATTATATATCAAGATCTTGGATTTCAACACCAATTGTATTTTGATGTTATAGAGAGAAATACTAAACCTAGAAAATTATTAAAGCCTATTTTGGGGACTTGATAGAGATATTTAGAATTATTAATTTGGAGGAGAAAGATAATGTCTAGAGAGGTGATCTCTAGTGCCCAATGGAGAGAGTTTAGGAACTTTTTTTCTTTTGAACTAAAGCTATGTCCATTCAAAGTTGATACAAGGGACAAGACATGACCCCAAATCATAAGAGCTTTACCTTGAACTACCTCTCTCTCAACATTGATTTCAAGAGAATGGGTCCTACAGCCCTTGAGGCCCAACAAATACTCAAACAAAGGGTGTGCAAAGCAAGCCCATAGTGTTTCTATGTAGGCTTTGTCTTATATGCTTTTATGTATTTTGATAGGTCTATTTTATGCAATATAATATAGTAAGTGCAAGTACTTGAAGTGTCGATGTGTTTTTTCCATTTTTACATTACAACAAATTTATAAAACAACAAAGGGGCAACAAGTCCTTTTCTCTGCTATATGTTTAAAGAATGCTCTAAGCAATCACTAAACCTTTAATAATCATATTAATTATATGGTGAAGGGATCACAAAACCTTGAAGAAGCTCATTCAATAGATGCTACACATAGCACCAAATTGATTGCAATGACTTAAATATTTTATTTAAGGGATCAAAGGGCTAGTAAATACTCATTTCAGTGCTCAAATTCTAGTAGTAGTGCCCATATATTTTTTATTTCATATTTTATCTAAGGGGTCAAAGGGATCAAAGGGCTACTAAATAGTCATTTCAATGCTCAAATTCTAGTGGTAGTGCCCATAAATAAATCCAAGAAGACACTAAAGCTCATGTGATCATCCCAATTACGTGTAAATTTGCCTAATAGAACCATTGAAAGAGAAGCCTTGCATACTTAAGCATTGATAAGAGAATTGTAGAAAAAGAAGCCACACATTGTGTGAGTAACCTCAACAAGAAGGATTACACACCACATAAGAGAATTTTTTCAAGGGTGTTCATCGAGACACACAAAATTTCATGAAGCCATTTGTATTGAAATATGGGTCATTGGAATTGTCATCATCCATATACATATGCTGGGACATCTATAAATACAAACATACATACATATATGCTCTCTCTCTCTCACACACACACACACACACACATATGTCATAGATAGTTAGGAACATAAAAAACTCATATGGCATAGATAGCTAGGAACATAGAGTAATCCAAAAGGAACCTAAGTTTGGGTATGATTAATATTTGTAGACTTAAGGGAATGCACATTGCACCATATTAGAAGCACCAACAAGAGGGTAAATGCATGATCAGGTTAGCCAATCGTGGAACTACTTTTAGAGTCTGACATCATGTGTGTTGGTAGGGGGATTACAAAACTAATGGCATCTCCTGAGGATGATCTGGGATAACCTATATGCTCATCCATTTTTTTATTTCATGATCATTATAATGGGTCCCAAGATCTAGAGTCTAAGGATAACTATAACATATATGTTTATATATATTTGGAGCTAGATAATCATACTTATTATGATTTATGGCCTGAACGACAGCGAGGCAAATACGATACTCTTCATGTTCATAGAACTAGATTGCTTGGCCAGCTGGGCTCTTGATGAATACTTCTCTCTTTTGCTATCTTGTTGAGGTTCACATGAGTCACGTTGTCAGAAATGATGCAGAAGACTGATGTTCAATTGCATGCAACCTTTTGTAGAGATTTCGTTATCATCCAGTCCTGCTTGCACTTGATGTTGTTCATGTCGACAGTAAAATGTAGTTTTTATTTTTTTCAGAGGAAGACAAATTCCTATTCTTTGCACTGTAAGCAAATCTATTGTCATTCCACTTCGAGCGAATGACGGGGAGATGTATTTCAGAAATGTATAAATAATAAATCAAAACCAAATTGAGACAGAAGCATGCAACTGTGACAGGAATAATCCAAGCCCAAAGCTGCATTGCATGTACGACAAAAGTTCCAGCACCATTTACAACTTCATTGGATCCCTTTTTTTCCCTCAAGCGTGTTGTAACCTAATGGACCTACTGTGTTGTGGCTCCTTATGTAGTATTGCTCTAAAGTTCGTGCTTTGTCTACAGTGTTTGTTGTTTCCAAAACTTTGATTTCGAAATTTTCTTTGAAGGGCTTGTAACGTTGCAAGTCCTCTTTCATTTTCGCCGGTGGTTTTTTATTGTGCTGTTTGATCCTCCGCGGCAGGTCCGTCGTGCTCCCTATGTATTTTCTGTTGTTGGGCTTGCACGTCATGCAATAGACAACGAGGCTCGCACGATTCCCTTGCGTGGGCGCTTCAGTGGAGGCTCCTCCTTCATCTGGAGGCTCGCGTCTTTCAATGTCGTACCTACGTAAACATTGACAATTACGTTAGTCATCGAGGTTTTCGGTCTTTTTTTTTTCGTTTGACGTCCATAATAGAATGCATTTATTTACTTGCCTTGGTTTTTCTCTGTTGGCGTTAAAGGATCGTTTCCAATACCGAAGCGCTCCTCGTATAAGTCCTTGTCGAAAATATACGTAAGCTTCTCCATTGTCGTCATCGAGTGCATCGCATCGTGCGTCCCTCCAAATTGTTCCATGAATTGTTCGAGTATAGCCGTTCCTTGATCACGTGTCGTGTCCCTCAGCAACTCCAAGGATACGTTGTACCCGTAATGCAGTAGCTCACACGCATACGCTGTGATCCCTTTCATCTTCGTGTCTAGTAGCTTCTGCCCCTCCAAACTTTCCATCATCCTATCGGTCTCATCGAACTCAATGTCAAGCTCGACAAGGATCTCTTTGAGGGGTCCTACAGGAGAAGTGCAATCCATGATGAGTTTGTTGTTCTTGCAACTCGTTAATTCTTTTTCTCAATTGTTGCGGTTTTTTTTAATTTTGGAAGCATTACGTACCATTTGCAAATCTCAAGCCTCCCGGCTCTCTTTTAGCTGGCAAACGCCTATTGCAGTTGTCAATGAAGGCGCATAGTTCCGCATACGTGTTGAACCCGTTGATGTAAGCTCCCGAACGTTCTCCTACATCGCTTGCTAGCTGGAATTGCTTTGTGGTTAGGAAGAACCTCCTCTTTGCTGGTGGAGGTTTTGTTGCCTTCGCGTTGCTTTTGTATAGCTCAAATAGCTACTTGCAGGCACGACTTATTACACCGTCTTTTCAAATGAGCTGTCTTTTTAAATCTTCAAGATTTGCAGCACCTATTGCGAGGTCGATGTTTTCCGTTATCATTGCCTTCGCCCCCATGCAAATTTTTCCTATCTCGTTGAAGCTTTTGTCCTCCAACCATTCTTTGAGAGCTGGTTCGCTTGCGGCGTTACTGTGTATTTGAACATGCACAATCATCTCAGGAGTGTTGAATTTCTCCACAAGCTCATCGTTGAAGGTAGCGACATCGACTCTGTGCGTGCAAATGATGGTTGTTTCGGCATTGATGAAGTGGCATGCACCTTCCTTGTCGACAATGCACTGCCCCAAACAGTCGGAAATCTCGTCAGTTGTGGGCGTCCTGAGTCTTATGGTATGCAAGAATGCCAGGAACGGCATGTCTAGTGCATGTCGCACCGAGAATTGCATGTGGTACATTTTCGCTTGAGCCCAATGCGTGGAGGACGTGATGTGGCACGGCTCGCAGAGATCCTCGCGGTGTTTGCAGACTGGCGGTAATTGCGCCAGGTCACCAAAAATTATGAGCATTTTGTGTCTGAATGGCTCATGCAATGTGCCATTAGTGACATTGACGATTTGTCTTACCACGAGATCGAAAGTCATCCTTGTTAGCATGGACATCTCGTCAATGATGATCGCATTGGCTTCCTTGATTGCGAGGTGTTGCTCATCCGTCTCATGGATGTTCAGTGGGTACTGACTGCTGCACACAGGGATCTTGAATTGGTAGTGTACAGTGGTTGCAATCCCGCTCAGCTGCGTTGCAGCCGCCCCTGTTGATGCACAGAGTATTGCCGTTTTGTTTTGCGCTACCAGATGCGAAACATAGTACCGTATCAAGAAGCTTCTGCTACTACCTGGTGTTCCACAGACAACGTGCAGCCCCGAGCTTGTTAAAGCTAGGCTTTCGAAGACTCTTTGTTGTTCTACTGTCAATGCGGCATTGGCGACGGCGGTGCGAAACTCGGCCATTTTTTCCAACATCCTCGTGCGTGTTGGCCCTGCGACGGTTTGCTGGTCGATGTTAGGTGCTTCCATTGGCCAGTCTCGGATGATCGTAACCTTTTGCAATATCATATTGATCAACCGGTCTGTGTGGTCAGTCGCTAGCAAGTTCCTTTGCATGTATTCGGTCACATACATTTCGAGGTCCTCGTTGCTCAATATGAGGCCACGCATTTGGCATTCGACAAAGTAGGATCCAGCTGTGTTGGCAGGTGATATGAGCTCTGTTTCATTCCTGAAGCTGAGTTTTCACAAGAGCATGTTGTAGAAGTACCTCTCTGGTTGATGTCCAGGGTGGTAGTCAGTGAATCTGACTACTCGCTCACATTTTGCGATCCTGTTGCCTAAGAGGTCAAGACCAACCATTCCACGTTGCGTTTCCTTGGGCTTTTGGATCACATATTGCCTATGGTAATCGTAGAATGTGCTATCCTCGATGACGCTCGGTCTCCCATAGTATAAGTCGACCGGGTGCAGGGTGACGTTGTTGTTTCATGAGATGATGCGTTGTCTTAGAGATGGTGGCAAGGAGTCGACATAGTGAAGGGTCTCGCACCTTGTGATTGTTGGTATCTGCATGCAGTTTAGCACGGCCTCTGTTGGAGAGGTTGGTTTTGATAGGAGGCTCGCGGCGATGAGTTTCAGCTTTACTTCGTCGAGATGTTGCAACCCCAAACGTGAGGCGTCTTCTGAACGGATGTTCATTTGCCCATTGGTTCAGATTTCATCACGTACTTGAGGAGGTAGTGAGAGATTGAAGAGTTTGTCACCCGCTGTATGTTCATGTGTGCACCCCACAACAGTAACACGGAAGGGTGGTAAGGAACGACGTTTCAGTGCTCATGTCCCGGCCGGTAATACAACCAATGTTGCGTCAGAGGGTCGAGGATGGGTTCATATTCTGGCTGTGTTGCGAAAGGGAAGCCGTGCTTGCAACTGTGGTGTGACGGTCCGACGTAGCACGCTTTCCTGCATACGTGCAACTGCTTCCTGAGAACTAGTTCTCGCAGCCTTGTGTTTCGAGGATCCAAGGCCTCATTCCTGGGGACGTAAGCCACAATCTCATTTGCAATTCGCTGACGGTCATCATGGTGGACCCACAATATGACATGGGCGTGTAGGGAGCCCCTGTTTTGTATCTCATAACGAATGACAAGGTGTTGTATTCGGCCAAGTAGACCGTTGGATGAAAGCAAACACTTGCGCATGAACATGTGGAAGCATGCGTGGAAAAGTGCCATGCATTCAACAGGACAGTCCTTCCAAGTGAATTGCGCATTATAATGTGTTGTGATGCTCTCGATCACATTAATTTCTTGCCACCATGTATCGGTGACCTTGTCTGCAGTGAATGTCAGAAAGAAATCTGGGAGGCCCCAAGCATCGACCATCGTTATGAGGTCCTTCAGTTGCCATCGATGCCACGATGGGGACCCCCGCATTGTTGATGGCATGCTGTAGCAAAGCACGTGTCTCGTTGCGTCTTCATCAGTCGTGGCAGGGTTGGCTTTCCTATATTGGTCAATGTCTCGTTGCAGGCATGTAGAGTTGCTTGAATTGGCAATCATCACTGCCTATTTTAACTAGAACATGATCAACAAGTATGGCTTGTAGAGTGTGTAGATAGAGAATAAGGTGCATATTCTCATTTTCACATAGTTGCTGAACTGTATGCAGCCATCATAGTAGCCCCGTCTGAAAGGGAATAGGAAGGGGAACACTAGAGCGTGTAGATAGAGAATAAGGTGCATATTCTCATTTTCACATAGTTGCTGAACTGTATGCAGCCATCATAGTAGCCCCATCCAAAAGGGAATAGGAAGGGGAACACTGCTGACTCCATGGTTATGTCAACGCACGCACTGCCAGCTGCTGCTACTCCATCGACGTGGAATGAAACGACCCTCTCTAAAAGCATTTCTGTACCCCGTAGCTGTATGGAGGCAAACTCATGCTTGTCCCTTGCATCAAAGGCGTGACGGTTCGTGGGTTCCACCATGTTTTGCAAAAGCAGGAGCTCAGGCTGAGATTTCGCTATTGACATTAACTCAAAGGGAGCTGTCTCATCGTGTAGTTCCAAGATACCTACAATGGCTTGAGGACTCAAGATGCACATACCCATCTTGATGTCCGCACGCTCTGCTAAAGAATTGTACTTGCACAATATTGGATTGTTCTCGATGTTGTATGCGAGCACACCTGACAGCTCGTTCGTCACGATTTCTTGAGCCGAGCTTAGTGGGACGTTTCGCCAAGATATCAGAGGATTGTCTAGAAGTGACCTTCGATCGAGTGTGCCACGAGCAATCGCATTTGCAGTCGTGGTAACTGAAATGGATATATCTATGATGCTTAGCAATTGCGTGTGGAGGTGGTTTGTTTTAAGCAACTGCCGAGAGTACTGTGGCATCAACCGCACAATGTATCTGCTCCACTGGGCATCTCGTGTGCAGCTTTGGCATTTCCAGTAAGTCACTTGCATGCCCATATTCTCGTAGGCATCCAAAAGTATCATGTTTCCGAGTGCGGCGCTGTGGCTCGAGATGCCTATGCCTTGCGAAGAAACGATCCTTTGGTTTGCAGACAGTAGCGTGGTTATGCCACAGGCACCGCAGATTTGAAGGCTAGAGAAAATAGCCGCACAATTACTAACCCATTGCTTGTATCTATCTACGATGGTCAACCACGATGACGTAGCTGGCCTCAAGGACATCTTTCTTGATGTTATATCAAGTTGAATAGCTCAACCTCTAGCTGCTCTGAGCGTTGATGAATGGTCATGTTCGAAGGAGTTTCTGGTGGTCATTTCTACATTGTGACATGAATCGATGTCTTATGTTCGGGTTTAAACACCTACAGGGATTAATAATAAAAACCATTCGAAACTTTGCTACAATTTCACTCACGTGGTTTTGTCTAAACGCAACAGGAAAAGTAAAATGGACTGAACCTCTATCTTTAGAAGGTGAAAGAATTGATAAAATAACTTGAATCAAGCAAATACATTTTGTTGTGCGTACCTTTAGGAGAAGACACTCGTTTGGAGGCTGCAAACATCTCGAAAACAGAAGTGTTGCAGACATGATTAGTATGTTGGTCGAACCAAGCAAATGTAATGTTCCCTTGCGGAAACAAAATGTGCGAAGAAGTGTGCGTGCTCAAGATGAGGTGTAAAAAAAAAAAACCATACGTAATGTATGGTGGAGAGCCGGCACATGTCTCTCCAAAAATTATATATCATAGGGGAACGTGCCATCCCCCCGTTTCGAATAGTCACCTCCAGTGTTGGAGGTGTAGCGCATTAATGCGGACCAGAGCAACAGACGGTGTAGAAACATTTCAGAATTGAAATGACCGTACATTCTACTTACGTGGAGTATCCTTTGTGACGTCCACAACTCGACGAGAAGTCGCCTATTTCTTTGATGGAATGTTGGAATCTGAAAAATAATCATGATTAGTCAATATGCATTCCTCATGTTCTGCATGTTTGGATATGTTGGTTAGCATATGTGCAATTTCCTAAAGATGATAAATTCAAGCACAAAAGCTGTACACAATCCAACGATCAAAGATGTTCAAACCATCAAGGTAATCATCTTCACACATCTTCGAGCAGTTGTAGTTACAATTTTTTCCTTTGCAAGATTCCAAAAAATTACGACTATGGAAATATAAAAGTGCGTATAAATAACATCTTATTATATCTAAAATGATTCACTATGTCCATGATCTTATGAGTTGGCAATAGTTATCATTGACATTTTTGCAAACTTTGATCAGATCACAACAATTATTGATGTTTGCATCCCATCCGCCTCCAAACTATTTTATTGTGTAGTCTACCAATGGTAGCAACTCAAAGTGTCCATGTTACGTAAGCCACAAGGAGTGCTGCTAAGTCATGGATAATCTCAAAATGCTAACATGAAGTGATAATGTCAATTGCCTCATAGTAGCAGACAACAAAATCGAACCCGTTGCTGGGGAAGAGAATCAATATATCGCATATGTCGCTTATCCTTTGGATCTATTTGAAGAGGGTTCTGTCACCAATATGTTCACTTCCATTGTAGGTAACATATTTGGATTTAAAGCCCCACGAGCTCTACGTTTGGAGGATCTAAGAATTCGTCTGTTTCACCTATATTTATAGGTTTTGCCTTGGCTTTTTACGCAGCTTTTCAAAAGCTTTCAAAGCTTTTGGGCTTTCAGAATTTAAAAAATCTAAGGGTGTATATTGTGCCATGTGGAAGCACAGGATTTCAGAATTTGAAAAAACGTCCTAGTGCTGGCCAAGTAAAGATTGGAAAGAATACCATCCTCGAGATGTTCTTACAATAGATTGGAAAGAATGTAATCGTTCATATGTTCATAGAGAGCCAACTTTGTGGTCATCGACCTGATAAACCTGCAATCCGTTGAGATTGATTTAGAGTCCAGGACAGCATGGACTGAAGCTGGAATTACGCTGGGGCAGCTCTACTATTCGATATCACAAAGGACCTCCGACTTAGGATTTCCCGCCGGTGTCTGTCCCACTGTCGGAGCCGGTGGACACATAAGCGCAGGGGGATACAGTTTCCTCTCTCGAATGTATGGCCTTGCTGCAGATAAGGTGATTGATGCATTCCTTGTGGATGCCAACGGTGACCTCCTAGACCGGCAGAGCATGGGGGAGGACCATTTCTGGGCTATCCGTGGTGGCGGAGGAGGAACCTGGGGAATTGTCGTTGCCTGGAGAATCCGTCTCGTTCCAGTTACTCCAAGAGTGACGGCATTTAATGTGTGGAGAACCGATAGGGAGGAGCTCAATGAACTGATCTTCAGATGGCAGACAGTGGCTCCTCTAACCGCACCTGAGAACATCCAGATTGTAGTGTATCTGTACGGGGGTGGCACCGTCGAAGGAAACCTCGGTGCTCTGTTCTATGGGTATCATTTGGGGCCTCTGAATGAGACTCTTGCACTAATGAACGATATATTTCCTGAGCTTGAGCTCACGGCTGGGGACTGCGTGGAAGGGACCTGGATAGAAGCAGTGGCCAACGTAGGACGTGTAAACAGCCCGAGCAGACTGGCAGATAGATTCAACACGGCGAAGAATTTTTTCAAAGCCAAATCTGATTACGTGCAACTTCCCATTCCGAGAGAAGGATGGGCAGGAGCCTTTGACTTCCAAAAGCAAGCTTGGGAAGCTTGCTTTTGGAACCGTATGGAGGGATGATGGCGAGAATACCTGCAGATAGCATCGCTTTCCCACACAGAGCTGGGAACTTGTTCGTCATACAATATCATGCAGATTGGACAAACGATACAGGATCGCCAGAACAGTTCCTCCTCCCTTGGACGAAAAGATTATACAACTACATGGCTACATATGTATCGCAGAATCCAAGGCAAGCGTATGCTGGCTACTTGGATCTTGACCTGGGCACAAATTTGGGGCCAAAGCTATTTTTCTCAGAACTTCTATCGTTTGGCAGAAATTAAGAGCCGTGTGGATCCGAACAATGTGTTTCGCCACCCTCAAAGCATCCCACTGCTGGAAAATTATAATCCTCAGGTGGAGAATTCTTTGCTACCGCCTCATAGCAACTTGGTAATTTCAGTCTGAGGTTTGGCTATGAATATATCTTCCTGTTGCTCCGATCCCTCTATTTTCTCGCACTCGACTCTCGGTCCTCTCAATGTTTCAGTTGTCTTCTTCATATCAAGACTCGAATCGCTGATGTTATGTTCACGTGATTTCTAATATCTGAGCTCCTGTATAGTTTGAATTTGTAGTTCAAGATGTAACATGGCAAAGTCTATCGTCTCGCTACATGGAAGTACGATCTAAACCAACGATGTAACATTTGCGCTTCGCGTTGTCAAGGTAGACTAGGCAGTTCTGTGGACTTGATTTAATGTTATAGTCTAAGCATGCTTTCCTGAGGAACATCGTGGGGCATTCCACGGGATGCACATTCGGACTATGCTCACGTGACATTTAAGAGAGGAGGAACTTTCCTAGATGTTCAGTCCCTATGGGTGAAAATGCCTTTTTGGCCTGCCCCATGGGTCCCTAGGGAATAGGCTATAGTGAGGACATCAATTTTTTTTTAAAAGGGAAAATTCTGAGATTTGAGGAATTAAACATTTTGGCATTATGACTGTTCAATTTCTTGGCTGAACATGATTAGCACGTGAAGGTTTTTTGGTGGAGCAAAATATGTGCTATGGCGGTGCTTGTGATGGGCATTGTGTGCAGCGAGAATCCATTCGCATCTTCCTCTTTTAAAAATTTGCGTGCATGCTTGAGTCGATAGAAATGCCTATGAGGACTTGGCACAGTGTTCCAAGAGTCATCCATCAGTCCCTACCATCAGAGCGTTTTAGGGTAAGCCTAGTGAATATTATTCACCTTGTTTTTTTCCTTTTGGATTTTCAACCATGGGCCTTAATGTTGGCCACTCACACGTGGCCCAAAACCTAAAAATCTAATCGACTAGAGCGAGGTCCCACTCCCAATCCCTCCTAGCCATGTTACCTCTCTCTCCTCAAAAGGGCTAATCGTTTATATACCCTCGTATATACCATGTACATTGATAGCCTTGCATGCTTATGGAATTTGTATACATGATCTTCGTGTCATCTGCATGCTACACATTAGGGGAGAATTGGGGTCTCAAAAGGGCCTCCAATTAGTGTTTCCTAATTTCAAGAGATTAGAGAGTGATTTGAGGTATACCAATGAGAGTGCTAAAAGGTGTGAGGCAATGGTATGTTGAGGTGGAGGGTGGGCAGGCCTGCAGAGAGCCCCTATTGGTTGCTCCCCTTACATTAGGGACCACCGAAACCATCCCCCCCCTCTTAACCCATGTTTGACCCTCCTACCAGGTGCACCTCCCCCACATGAGCCCAAAACTGCCTTCAATGGGATGGTAGGGCCCTTTTGGTGAATTTTTCTTCTCCCCTCCCTCTTTCTAGGGCCTCTTCCCCCCACTGTTTTGGTCCAGCCTACCAAATCAGTCCATTTAAACCAAATCCCATGCATTTTTTCTCTTCCCCCTCTTTCTCTACTCCCTCCTACTTTGGCCTGCTTGCTACACCTCCTCTCTCTCTCTCTCTCTCTCTCTCTCTCTCTCTCTCTCTCTATCTCTATCTCCCTCTCTTGTGCCTCTGTTGGAGCTGCTCTGTCCCTCTCCTTCTCCCTCTCATGTGCCTCTGTTGCTGTTGCTCTGTCTCTCTCCTTCTCCCTATTTTGTGCCTGTGTTGGAGCTGCTCTGTCCCTCTCCTTCTCCCTCTCCTGTCCTTTTCTTGTTGCTACTTTGTCCCTCTCCTTCTCCCTCTTTTGTGCCTCTATTGGAGTTGCATTGCCCTATGTAGGAGTCCCATTCTTGCTGTTGCAACCTCTACAAGCATGGTGAGGAGCAAGGCTACAAGACCACACAATGATGCGACCTCTTGTGTCTTCCACAACACCAAAAATGCATTGGATGAGTGGATCCCTTGCACCTACAGCTTAAATGACTAGATAGTGATATAAGGATCGGCCAAAGGTCCACATAAGCTTCCCAAGAGCAAGAAAGGTGACATCTTGCATGAGTGGAAGGGGTGCATCTTAAAGTTCAAGTTTGGGAAGAAAGAATGGCTTGCAAAAGTACAACATGTTTACATGGGAAAAGATATGTGGCTTCCTCCATCATTCTATCAATCTAGGATACCATCACACTGTGAGCCTTTCTTCTATGTACATTTTTCACCTATAAGTATAATGAGTCTATTTGGAAATTTTGTGTTTGGTTTCTAAGAGCTCTTATTCATGATGGCGGATGTTTTCCCTTTGGACTTCGAGAAGTGGGAACCAGTTGAATCATTCATAGGGAAGTTCACTGCGATTCATGAGGATTTAGGTGAGCAAATGCATGCCGAGGAGAAGTTGGACTCCTTGCAAATGAAGAATGTGTATTGGTATAATGCAACATACATCACTCCAATGACATCATCAAGCTATGGCGGTCTGTAAACCATTGCACCACCACAACTTCAAGACGTGGATTGCAATAATGTGGACTCGAGGACATTGCACTCGTACAAGGACAAGATTGCAAAGGATGTGGGCATGGCCATGAAGTTTACATTTGAATCCAAATGGGCAAGGTTATCTTGGTTTATGCCTCTCCACGTTTTTGCTTCTTTATTTCAGAATATACATATGCATAGAATAAAAACTATGTGGTCCTGCAAGCGTGTAGATGAAAATGCTCTTGAAGATTTACTTGGGATGAATTGGGGAACCAGGTCAGGCGACCAAAAGGGTGATGTGTTTCAATGTCATGCATGTAAAGACAATGTGGTTATTAGATACCATTTGTCATGCCAAATGTTGTATTTGTTAGATATCAATGCTCCACTCTCGTGTAACTACACGACGGGAACTAGCTAACTCTACTTGTAAGCCCCCCATATGAGGAGAAGGCATTTGAGTAGCTCGGTTATCTGGTAGGTCCTATTTTGGACACCAGATGAGGGCTATGTGTGGCCTGATGGCTAGACGGCTTCAGATAGAGTTAGCACAATGTTCCAAGAGTCATCCATGAGTCCCTACCATCAAAGCATTTTAGGGCAAGCCTAGTGAATCTTTTTTTTTCCTTTTGGATTTTCAACCATGGGCCTTAATGTTGGCCACTCACACGTGGCCCAAAACCTAAAAATCTAACCGAGTAGAGCCGAGGTCCCACTCCCACTCCCTCCTAGCCACGTTGCCTCTCTCTCCTCAAAAGGGCTAATGGGATGTGAGAGAGGCTTTAGTACCATCTTTTATATATCCCTGTATATACCATGTACATTGATAGCCTTGCATGCTTGTACATTGATATCCTTGCATGCTTATGGAATTTGTATGCATGATCTTCATGTCATCTACATGCTACACATTAGGGGAGAATTGGGTTCTCAAAAGGGCCTCCAATTAGTGTTTCCTAATTTCAAGAGATTAGAGAGTGATTTGAGGTGTACCAATGAGAGTGCTAGAAGGTGTGAGGCAATTGTATGTTGAGGTGGAGGGTGGGCAGGCCTGCAGAGAGCCCCTATTGGTTGCTCCCCTTACATTAGGGACCACCCAAACCATCCTCCCCCCTCTTAACCCATGTTTGACCCTCCTACCACGTGCACCTCCCCCACATGAGCCCAAAACTGCCTTCAATGGGATGGTAGGGCCCTTTTGGTGAAATTTTCTTCTCCCCTCCCTCTTTCTAGGGCCTCTTCCCCCCACCGTTCTATCCAGCCTACCAAATCACTCCATTTGAACCAAATTCCACACATTTTTTCTCTTCCCCCTCTTTCTTTGCTCCCTCCTACTTTGGCCTACTTGCTACAGCTTCTCTCTCTCTCTCTCTCTCTCTCTCTCTCTCTCTCTCTCTCTCTCTCTCTATCTCTATCTCCCTCTCCTCTGCCTCTGTTCGAGCTGCTCTATCCCTCTCCTTCTCTCTCTCATGTGCCTCTGTTGCTGTTGCTCTGTCTCTCTCCTTCTCCCTATTTTGTGCCTCTGTTCGAGCTGCTCTATCCCTCTCCTTCTCCCTCTCCTGTCCCTTTGTTGCTGCTACTTTGTCCCTCTCCTTCTCCCTCTTTTGTGCCTCTGTTGGAGTTGCATTGCCCTATGTAGGAGTCCCATTCTTGCTGTTGCAACCACTACAAGCATGGTGAGGAGCAAGGCTACAAGACCACACAATGATGCGACCTCTTGTGTCTTCCACAACACCAAAAATTCATTGGATGAGTGGATCACTTGCACCTACAGCTTAAATGACTAGATAGTGATGTAAGGATTGGCCAAAGGTCCACATAAGCTTCCCAAGAGCAAGAAAGGTAACATCTTGCATGAGTGGAAGGGGTGCATCTTAAAGTTCAAGTTTGGGAAGAAAGAATGGCTTGCAAAAGTACAACATGTTTACATGGGAAAAGATATGTGGCTTCCTCCATTATTCAATCAATCTAGGATACCATCACACTGTGAGCCTTTCTTCTATGTACATTTTTCACCTATACGTGTAATGAGTCTATTTGGAAATTTTGTGTTTGGTTTCTAAGAGCTCTTATTCATGATGGCAGATGTTTTCCCTTTGGACTTCGAGAAGTGGGAACCAGTTGAATCATTCATAGGCAAGTTCACTACGATTCATGAGGATTTAGGTAAGCAAATGCATGCGGAGGAGAAGTTGGACTCCTTGCAAATGAG
This sequence comes from Dipteris shenzhenensis, assembly GCF_047967505.1. NCBI lineage: Eukaryota > Viridiplantae > Streptophyta > Polypodiopsida > Gleicheniales > Dipteridaceae > Dipteris > Dipteris shenzhenensis. Next base: position 28,434,232 of record NC_141611.1, read on the forward strand.
GAAGTGTATTGGTATAATGCAACATACATCACTCCAACGACATCATCAAGCTATGGCGGTCTGTAAACCATTGCACTACCACAACTTCAAGATGTGGATTGCAATAATGTGGACTCGAGGACATTGCACTCGTACAAGGACAAGATTGCAAAAGATGTGGGCATGGCCATGAAGTTTACATTTGAATCCAAATGGGCAAGGTTATCTTGGTTTATGCCTGTGCACATTTTTGCTTCTTTATTTCAGAATATACATATGCATAGAACAAAAACTATGTGGTCCTGCAAGCGTGTAGATGAAAATGCTCTTGAGGATTTACTTGGGATGAATTGGGGAACCAGGTCAGGCGACCAAAAGGGTGATGTGTTTCAATGTCATGCATGTAAAGACAATGTGGTTATTAGATACCATTTGTCATGCCAAATGTTGTATTTGTTAGATATCAATGCTCCACTCTCGTGTAACTACACGGGAACCAGCTAACTCTACTTGTAAGCCCCCCATATGAGGAGAAGGCATTTGAGTAGCTCGTTTATCTGGTAGGTCCTAGTTTAGACACCAGATGGGGGCTATGTGTGGCTTGATGGCTAGACGGCTTCAGATAGAGTTAGCACAGTGCCAACTAGGCTACATGCAAGTGTGAGAAGGCATCCCATGACTGACCGCACTGAGGGTAGACAGAGCATTTCTTGGGGTAGCCCACTCTCGGGCTGCGGGGCCCGTTTGGAGCCCTAGATGACCCCGGATGGCTCTGGGCTGAACGGACACCATAGGTTAGTTGCTCTATTCGATGCCATGGTTCAAATGTGTGGTTGGTGGCCTATTTCAGGACCAACCTCCAGTCAGTCGTTTTGGGCCGACTGGGTTGGTCTCCGAATTGGGTCTAACCGACTATGACTGGTGGCTATATAAGAGCAAGCCCGTAAAGCCCATTATCATCACTTGTTACAGCAACCCTGATTCCTTAGCATCGAGCCTCTGTCCTCTACTGTTTCCAGCATGCCATCGAAGCTTCTCACACAGGAGCGCATGGCTGGAAGGCAACGCCATCTATTGTATCAGTTTTACAGTAATCAAATCTTTGATTCTCCATACTATCTGCTTTTCTCTCTTGCATACGAGATCCTGTTATCCATTGAGCACAGACGTTGTATTGTTTTCTTACATGGTATCAAAGCTTGGGCTCTAGCAAGAAGATTAGGTAGTGTGTTTTTGTTTGCGAGTAGATTATGAGAGATGGCCTAGTTCGCAAGACTGTGAATCCCACCATTCGACGAAAGTGAAAAGTTTGACAACACTAACTATCCACTCTGGAAGCTCAAGATGAAGATCCTAAGTGCATACAAGTTTTGGGATACTACTACTGGGATGGATGTGAAGCCGGTTGCGAGATTGGATCCAGCTAAAGCAGGACAATAGATAGTACCAACTGCAGATCAAATTCTCGCATGGACAAGAAGAAATGCAGATGCACTGTGTTCTATTGTCTGCAGTGTAAGTGATTCTATCATGGCGTTAATTCAACATGTCACCACAGTGGAGAAGGCATGGACGATCTTGAAAAATCAGTACGAGACCACGAATCAGATGCAAATTCAGAATCTGGAGACTCAACTCACGAATGAGAAACTATTTGAGTGTGAAATAGAAGAGAAGTTCATCACCGGGGTGAAGAATCTACGCAATCAAATGACTACGATTGGCATCACCATCACCAGTGAGAATCTAGCATGAAGGTGCATACGGATTCTCCCACCAGAAGTACAATGGTCTTGTTACAACGCTGAATACACAGAACAAAAATCTGCCCCTGATCAACTTTGAGGATTTCAGCGCGATGCTTTTGGAGGAGGAGATGCGTCAAACGATGAGGACTGGAGAAGATTCGGCTTTCTCGGCTGGATCAAAGAAAGGTAAGGGTAAGGACTCTGGTAACCCATCTTCTTTTGATGATAAAAAGAGAAAGAAGAAGATCAAGTGCTTCTATTGCAACAATGCAAGGCACAAGCAGAATGAGTGCCAAAAGAAAATTGTAGATGAGAAGAACGAAGTAAAGAAAGAGTCCAGCAATAGCACGCAGGCAGTACCAGTAGAGCTATTTGTAGCAATTGAGGAGATTTGCATGCACAACAAGACAAAGCACCCATAGACGCGCGCACAGATGCGTTTCATGAACTAAATAAAAAACTTACAGGCGCGTCTATTTGCGCGTCTATTTTCGCATCTGGAGACCTGCGTCTAATTGCGCGTCTATATATCAGACTCATGCGCATATAGACATGCAGTTAGATGCATAAACAGATGCACTTATAAATGCGTTTATAGATGCACATATAGACGCAAGTCGAACAGACAGACGCGAATATAAACGCGTTTTTGAACGCACGGATAGACGCGCTTTTTTAAAAAAAAAAAAAAATTTACAGAATACTGTGTATGTTGTGTATGCTATATAGTTACAAGAATCCCATATCTACATTATGTAATTCAATTCTTACATCCAACCACATTTTAATTACAATTCCAAATAAAATATTACAACTCCAAAACACAATAAAATTAAAAGCTCAAAAAGTGCTTGTATATACATATAGCATGAAGCTAAGCCACGTCATGTGGCTTCAAGTACAAAAAATAAGGAAGCTAAGCCACTTCATGTGGCTTCAAGTACAAAAAATAAGAGGACTCTAAATACAAGAGGCACGAAGCCAAGCCAGTGGCTTTAAGTACAAAAAAGAGTAGCTAGCACTACTTCTACGACTAATCCTCGCTGCCTTCCACGCTCCCTTCTGCGCCTCCTTCCTTGTCTTCCTCGTCATCTTGTGCATGGGCCTGTAAACAAGGGACAACATATATCAATGTATGAAAAATCAAATCTTTACTTATAATTTTGGCATTATTTAATTACTTTCAAATACCTGGGGGGCCGCTCCAGTAGCTCGGGTATACTGCTCCTCAGTAATCAACCCGTCATCATAGAAGTGCCTCCATGTATCTCCTCTGCGATGGTGGCGGTGGTAGGCTGTCTTCACTGGAGTAGGGTATCTGCCCACGATCTCAAGCTGCATGACCGCGACACACTTTGTGGAGGGATTAGTACAAAGAAACAACCAACCTCCTAATAAACTACATAAGCAATATAATTTGAGATCGATACTTACAAATTGGGCCTCCCATGATTCAACACCCCCTGCTCCAAAATGCACGCTTCCATATTCCTCCATCTGGATCCTCCGTGCCTCCACGTGTTGCAGACTGGGGTCCTCCCTCGCTGACTTCATTGCCTTCTTCCACTCACGCTTGTGAGCAGTGTGGGGCGGGCCCCTTGATGGTTGACCTGCCTCAAGCCTGGCAAGCTCCGCTAGTGCCTGCCTCTTAAGCGAAGATCTTTTATTGCTAAGTATCGTAACAATCTTTGACTTCCCCCATTTATCTGTGAACTGGCGATTGGGGGGGTTAGGATACCTAGAGCGAACAGTAGCGAGGGTCTCATCAGCCAACCTCTTTGGGTGGTCTTTGTAGTGGATAAAGCAATCTCTGTAATTGTTAGCAATTACAGAGCGCATGAAGGCCATGATGTCCTTCCCCCGTGCATCCATCAAGATGCCTCCTGTCTGAGTACTCCTGTCTGAGTAATGTCATAATAAATCATACCATCACCCAGAGGCACGTCTAAATCATCTGAATCATCATCCTCCTCACTGCCACATGGCCCAAAGCATTGTGCCATGCATCCCCCACCGCTCTCCCTGCTACTACGCTTGCTACCCTATCGTGTCGAGCTCATCATGTCGAGCTCGTACACTGGCCACTCATAGCTAGGGACTGCACGGGACTATGCTGACCACTCGTAGCTGGAGAACCGAGTCTCGACGGCACAGGACTATGTCGACGACTCGCCGAGACAGAAGGACCTCCTAATGGCATGGGGGAAGGGGCATAAGACGGGATGGTAGAAGGGACATAATACGGCATGGGGGAAGGGGCATAAGACGATACGGGGGAAGGGTCACTTGCTTTTTGTAACTGACTTCATAACCTACCTTAAGAGTAAGGATTTTAGACTCTCTAATCCTAGTACATTGCAATCAATGAGAATGAGAGTGTTAAAGGATCGGGGAAAGAGAGAGAGAGAGAGGGAGAGGGAGAGACAGAGAGGGGGGGGGAGGGGGAGAGAGGGAGAGAGAGAGAGAGAGAGAGAGAGAGAGAGATGCGATGAGATTATCTAAGTCCATTGGAGAACCAATAGGATCTGTAGAACAAAGGGATTCTACAACCTCACCGACTCCACCACCCACTGCACCTCCAGCACCAACCTCCCCAACTCCATGTCACACCTCCCCAGCTCTAGCTCCAACCGCACCAGCTCCAACTCTATTCTGAACCACCACCTTGACATGTTTGTCATCAAGGACACACAAGCCCAGGTAAGCAATCTGTCACCAGTCATTGGTTTTTCCCTATTGTTAAGGTGAAATGGCCATTCCATAGCTTTCTCTCAAAGACACTCTATGAGTTGTTTTCATTGAGCACAACACTAAAATAGCTCCAAGAACTAGCAAAAATTGTTGCACAAGGACTAGTAGGACTAAAATAGCTTCAAAATAGGAGTATATTTTCCTTGGTTTAGAAAAGTTGTGGTGGTGCATAATGCTTTCTAGTAGGACTAAAATAGCTTCAAAATAGGAGTATATTTTCCTTGGTTTAGAAAACTTATGGTGGTGCATTGCTTTCTAGAGCCATAGCTTGATGATGTCCTTGGAGTGATGTATGTTGCATTATACCAATACACATTCCTCTTTTGCAAGGATTCCGACTTCTCCCCAACATGCATTTGCTTATCTTAATCCTCATAAATCATAGTAAACTTGCCTATGAGTGACTCAAGTAGTTCCCACTCCTCAAAGTTCGAAGGGAAAACATCTGCCATGAATAAGAGATCTTAGAAATCAAACACAAAATTTCCAAATGGACTCATTACACTTACAAGTGAAAAAAGTACATAGATAGAAAGGCTCGTAGTGTGATGGTATCCTAGATTGACTGAATGATGGAGGCAACTGCATATCTTTTCCCATCTAGACATGTTCCACCTTTGTGAGCCATCCTTTCTTCCCAAACTTGAACTTCAAGATGCGGCCCTTACACTCATGCAAGATATCACCTCTCTTACTCTTGGGAAGCTTATGTGGACCTTTGGCCGATACTTTCATGAATATCCAGTCATTCAAGTTATAGGTGCAAGGCATCCACTCATTCAAAGAATTTTTAGTATTGCGAAAGACACAAGATGTCATAGCATTACATGGTCTTGTAGCCATGTTCCTTACCATAATTGTAAAGGTATAAAAAGCAAAAATGGGACTCCTATAAAGGGTGGTGTAGCTTGGAGGGAGAGGAAAGATCCAACATGAGATAAAAACAACAAGAATGGGACTCCTACAGTAGCCGGTGGTGTAGCTTGGAGGAAGAGAGTAGCTCCAATAGAGGCAAAGGAGAGGGAGAGAGGGGAGAGATAGTGTGAGTGAGAGAGAGAGAGAGAGAGAGAAAGAGAGAGAGAGAGGGGGGGGGGGTGGGGGGCAGGTAGGAAAGAGTCCTGAGCTATTATAGAGAGAGGGAGACAGAGGAGCTACTGTAGCCAAAATGAGTAGAGGAGGAGGGCCTAGATCAAGGGCCTAGATCAAGAGGGGATAGAGAAAGAGGGGGAAGAGGGTAGCTGCAACAGAGGGAAATCCCATATTCAAAAAATGGAGGGAGAAATAGGTTGGACCAGAACAGTGGACTAGAGAAAGAGGGTAGACCACCTAAGAGAGAGGGGGGAATCAAAACTTGCTCTAAGTGTGCCCACCACCTCTTCAATGTCATTTGGGGATGATTTGGGGAAGGTGCACATGGAAGGAGCGTTAGGCATGGATTAAGGGCGGGGGGGATGGTTTGGGTGGTCCCTACTATAAGGGGAACAACCAATAGGGGCTCTTTGTAGGCCTGCCCACCATCCACCTCAACATACCATTGTCCCATGCCTTGGAGCACAGAAGAGGGGAGAGGAGAAGAGTGGAGATGAGGAGAAAGGGCATAGTTAGAGAGCACACCATGAATGACTAATTGTACACTAGACTTAGTTGAAAATGTAGAATATATACAAACCCATTTAAGGTTAGGATTATGGCATCTAACCCTTTCCTTTATAGCACTCTATTGGGTTAGTTCTACATATGATCACATGATGTTGAGCATGATTTCTCAACACCTTCTCCTTCTCCCTCCCTTGTCCCCTCTCTTCTCCCTTCTCCCCCTTCCCTCTTTCTCTCATGGAAACACATTACAACAATCTAGGAGCTTCTTGAGTGACACATGTAGATGGCTCGTGCTTTGCATTGCTCTCACAAAGAGTAGCTTGGAGTGGAGGCTCTGACGGCATTCCTTCAAGATCCCCTTGACATGTGAGTCATCATTGAGACTACACACCTCAACCATCGACACTAAGCAGAAAGTAGGGGAAGAGCTAAGTAAGAGTGAGCAAAAGAGATTGATGAGAAGCATTCAAGATGCCTTTTTTGTTAGGGTGTGCAACATGGAGGAGAGTGAGATGGAAGGAACCATGTCTACTCTAGAGTGAGTCAGCACTATGAAGAGGAGGATTCTTCATGATCCTGAGAGCAGTTTGTAGTTTGAAGGTCACGATGACCTTGCCAGCTAGGTGAAATGGGAGATAGATGCATGCTTTAGGATGACAGCTTTATTGACCCCCTCCCTCCTACTCTCCTCCTACTCCTCCATCCACACTCCCTCCTCCTCCATTCTTGCATCTGCACTCCCTCCTCCTCCATTTGCACTCCCTCCTCCTCCATTCCTACTCCTCTTCCCCCTCCACACCTGCTAGTCCTCCCTCCTCATTCATGCTTGCGAGTCCTCCCCCTCAATCCCTCCTCTTCATATGTTTGTCCTCCATCCCTCCTAGACATCTGATCTGCTAGGAAAATAGTTTTAAAAAATCAGATTTGAATTTTATATTTGAATATTATTTCTAATTTTTAAACTAACCACATAATCTTGAATAATTACTAACAACATAAATTGCAATTTTGATTCATAGTTATCTCCATTATCATAAACAAAAAGTACATAAGACCATATCATTGAAGTATTTTGAGATTATAAATTGAGAAATTAGAACAACTAATAAATTTGTTTAAATTTTTCAAGGTGTTAGTAATGCCAGACAGATCTGTCAACTGACTTTAAACAAATGAAATAAAATTCAATTAATGCCAGTACTACCAGTTTTCACTGTCTGCTAACTTATTACATAGAAATGCCAGTTGTGCTAGTTCACATTGTCCACTAACTAGTATCTACTTACAAGTAAGAATAGTTGGTTGACTAACAAATGTCACATGATAAAACTTCCACTATGTTAATGAAACACAGAATTCTTAAATTTATGTTCTAGAATCTATATCTATTACAGTTAAAGCAAAGGAAAGATCTCGAAGAAAATAAAAATTACAATGTATGTTTTAACACACATTGAAGTTTTAAAAAGGTCTTTTGAATCGCTAAAAAGCACTTTTGACAAACTGTATAACCCTCAGTCTACAATGTATACCTAGCTTGAGGACTTACAACTGCAAAGACATAGAGAAATGAAGACTTTCAACTGTGAAGTCAGAACTTGTACATTGCATGAACAGAAAGGAAAGACACTCAGCATCTCGTAACAGCATATAAAACAATACCATCAAGCTAACAGCATATAAAACAATACCATCAAGCTTACATGGACACCTACCTAAACAACTCGTATTGCTGTCAATATCTTAGAGGAATGCGGGTAGATAGGAAATAAAAGAAATGCAAGACGTCTCGTTAAGATATGTTATAAAAATACCTCTATGGACACCTACCTAAACAGCTTGTATTGCTATCAATATCTTAGAGGAACACAAGCAAACAGGAAACAAAAGAAATGCAAAGAAAAGATAGCTTCTAATGCATACCTTCAAAATCGGCCATATCAACGTCAATATCTTCAAAAGACAACAAATTGAAGGCAAACATAGATTCCATGTTCAAAAAACACAGTCCTACGGTTTTTTTATAGGCATTTTTGTTAACAAGAGTCGTTCACATCTCGAAAATGCATGAGGGAAGCATGGGATATGATTTCAGATGAAACACAAATTAATAATTAGTTCAATGAGGATATCGTCGCACAGTTATCAAAGAAGGTAGGTAGAGTATTACATGCCATTAGTTGGTAGAAGATCATGAAAAACGAAGACATATTCGATGCATTTCCCTAGTTTGAAGTGAACGCATGCACATCTACTCGGCAAACAATAGAGAAGGTGTAAGTATGAAGGCATCTAGATTTAAAGCTACAATTACTAAAGAAGACGTTAAAAAACAGAATGGAAAAGGAAAATTATTCGATTAACATTTGTTTCTCAGAGGTCACAAGAAGAAGAAGAAGAAGAACAGTGTAATAAACCATGCATGGCAGCGAAAACCTCAAATAGACCAGCAAAAGGTCCATTTGAGGATCTCTTCATTGATTGCTAACGCCCGTTTTCATTCCCAAGCCTATCCAAAAATATAGATAACCGAATATCCTACAATGATCACATCTAACAAAAAGCAAAATGAAAGTTTGTCTACATGATCTCAAGGAAGATTTGGCCATGTAGCAGCAATCTTCTACCTCAACAAGCCACCAAAGGAGCAAGGGCAGATGCAAGGGCAGATGCAACCTGCCATCAAAATATGCCGCCATAGCAACAGAGTAGCAAAGGAAGATGCACAGTAGCAAAGACCGACAGAGATGTCACCAAGGCAAAAGGTAATAAGCAAGAAGGTAAGAGAAGAACGTTAAAGGTGGAAGGAGAGATGAAAGAGGGAGGAAGGGAGGAGCGACATAGAAGGAGATGGAGAGGATTGCGTGAAGATGAAAGAGGGTGAAGCAAGCACCACATTCTAAACTAACACGAAGGAGGGTGAATAAAGAAGTGTAATTAGGATCCAAAGACTAACCTAACTCTTAAATACCAATACTAACACAACCCTAGACACTAACCACACTTAATACTAACTACTAGTTAATCCACCCAATTAATACTAACTAAGTCAACATGACTTTTAACCATAGATGATTTTTTCAAGTTAGTTTTGTTAAGAAGCTAAACTTTTATATTGGCATCAAAAGTTTGTATGCCCTAATAAAAAGAAATGTTTGAAACATTCACCTAGGATTTGAAATTTTTATGCAAAAAAAGTTAAAGTTCCGCCAGGATTTACATTTTTTCCTTCAAAAATCAAAAGAAAATATATTGAAAAGTAATACATTCTACTAGTATTGTGAAACTAAAAAAATGATCTTGAAAACTTTTGCCAAGATTTTATATTAATATATAAGCATAGCTTCGATAAAAACATCACTGCTTTTAACACACACAACTAAACATCTACACAAAACACGCCACTTTCCATAAGCCCCTTACAAGGCCAAAAAAAGGAAATGGTGGGTGCCAAACCCAACTGCTCCATTCACCAATAAATGCAAGCCCTTCAATAGGAGGCTCAACTAGCCTTCTAAGAGCATGTTCTCGCACCAACCAGATCACCACAACATGCCTACACTAAATACGTTCCCACTGTCAACCAAGCTAGCCACCATGCTCGATCTTGGTGTCTTAGATCCCCTCTGGAATTTGGGTTTTCTCCTCTCCAACTGGGCATTGCAGGGCTAGCTGATAGATACCCTTGATTTTCATCAGAGGCAAATAATATTACCTTCAATGCTAGCGATTCAATAGGATGACTAGGTGCTGGAGAGGCTGACGATCTATTGGCAAGGTCCCATCGATTTGACATTGTGGGTTGAGAGGTAGACTCAAATACATTCCCGCACACTACCAAGGCTCTGCTCAAAACGTAGCATTCTTTCTCATGTAGCATTGAGCAAGAACATACTCTAAGAGAGCCTCCCCGCACCAGCACTGGCACTAGGGAGGGCTACCCAGTGAGTAGCCATAGCCTTGCAATGTGAGTGTTCCCCTGTGTTAATTCCTACCATGACATGATCCACTAGCTGAACCGACTACACGATCTGTACTGTGTAAGAAACACTATATCCAATTTCTTCCAAAGGTCCAAATTGCATTTAATGAAGCCTTGAACCCATTTCTTCCCTCACGAATCGCTACTCGACATGCTTCCTAGGAAAAGGTCTTTTTCTATTACACTACATCTCTGAAGCCTTTCGAGATGATTTGATGGGCAGGTCCTTTGTCTTTGCTGGAGCCTCATTATTGGTTGGACATTGGTAAAAATTCCTGAGAGCATTTCAAAAAGAATTTGGAGGTATTTTTGATGCTAGCAAAACTTCTAGAGAGCATTTCAATGGAAATATCAATGCTGGTTTTTCTTCAAAAATATCTTTGGGTAGATCGGGGATTCCTTTGCCTTGATTTATCTATATTTGGATGACATTGCTAGAACTCAATTTTGTGTGCGTGTTGCATTGTTTGTAAAACATATTTTATGAGTACAAAATTGGTTGTACCTATACAAAGATATCCCTAGCTATTTCCTAGCTCTCTGCTCATCATCCTCACATAGTCATCCAAGTCCTCATTCTCTCCATAGTTACCACCATCCTCTTCATCATCATCATCATCCCCTCCTTGTGTCCCTCCACTTGCCCCCGCAGTCCACTATGTCTCATTCAATGCTTTATCCACATCTCTGGGTTATTTAAGAAGCACACATATTAGAGGTTAGTACATCATGCACCAATTTCATTTAAGCATTTAATGAAAACAAAAATGTCTATTTTGAAGAGCTTACGTCAACAAAGGGGGTGAATTCCCCTCATCTTCTCAATCCTCATGAATTTCCTTACCATGTTGGTATGCATACATGTAGACCTTCCCATTTTAATAGACTAAAATTTACAAGAATACATGTTAGATCAAATGATTTAGATGCTACCATAGATATACAATAGAAATCAAAGATTCCAAGAAGGTATCCCTTCCTCCCAAGCCTAAGTGGGTTTGGCCCACTTTAGCCTTCCTAGCTGCAACTCTCCCCCATTGTTGGTCAAACTTTTTGGGCTCGTCCTTCACATCCATTTTGTCTTTCCTCAAATCATTATGAGCCCAAGATGGCTTACTTGCACCCTAATTGCACCATATAACAAATCCTAATCCTAGCCCAAATGGGTCCATGTATATATTCCTAGTTTCTTTGGAGCACAATTAGTGTACGGTTAGTCTATCTTTTGTACACTCCTCTCTATCCCATTATCAACTTTTTTTATCATAGTATCATAGCCTATGGTTCTCATAAGCCCTTGCATCCTATCAAGGCAATACGCCCTCCTTTGATGCATTCTCCATATTCTCCATCTTAGTCTTCGTGAGATTATGAGAGAGTTTTCGTGAGAGAGAACACAAGCTCTTGCTCTATCAAGGAAATAAGCCCTCCTTTGGGAGGCATTGTCATCTTTATTATAGCTCTTCATCATATAAAGCTCTTTCATATCTCCAATTTGCTCCAAAAATCTCATCATTCCAAGCTATGGAGAGTGAGACATGTCCATTTTGGTATTGAAGTTGATTCCTTGAGAGATTTATAGATTTTGAGAGTGTTTTAAGTAGTGTAAGGTGTCAAAAAGTGGATTGTTCTTAGCCTAGTGTAATGTGAAAAAAGAGTGCATACTCTATGGGGGCTCACAAAGTGCACAAGAAATTACATGAGAGAGAAAGAGAGAGAGAGAGAGAGAGAGAGAGAGGAGATGCACGCAATCAATCTATTCCAATGTACCTCAACCATACAATGAAAGGTTGTATATGTAGATAGACTCAAGCACACCTTTACATGTCATCTTGCCATGTGGCATTCATCCTTATCTCTCCACCTCATATCTTATCTTCTAAACTCTTCTCACCTCTTTTAAGCAATCATAGGTTTCTCCTTTAATACCATTCTATTGCACTGTTCTACCTTCTCTAGCATCACATATTTCAACATAAGGTTCCCTATAAGGTTTTTTGAGAGCCTCCAATCTCCTCAAAATAGTTCTGGTCCAACCTCTTCTTGTTCGACATTGGTCAATTGTTTCTTTGGCTCTTGTGTTTCCACATGACTCCTAAGTTGCAGGCTCTCTACACATCCAATCTTGGTGGACTCAAGGAAAGATCCAACAACACATGGCTGGCAAGTCACATGACATACAATCCTCAAATGCCATCAATTAGAGAATTTGAATCATGTAGACAACCTCAAGCAACAAAACTACAACATCTATGATGGCTACTACCAAGAATGACTCAACACAATAGCACAATAACATTATAGCAGTGCATCAACATAAGTAGGACTATCTATAACTTGCAAGTAGTGACATGCCTTTGGTAACTTCTTCGGCTTTGGCAATATTATTGTAAGTAGATGAGCGGCAACAACAACACATATCACCAATAACCTCTTTAGCAATGGGATTCTAGTTGATAGACCAACAACTTCCCTTCATGAAAGCTTCAATAAGAAGAGTTCCCACAATCATAGTGCCACAACACTATTGCTAGAGCAACATACAAGGGGAAGCCCTTCAACTGATTGTAACAGTGCAAGCCTACAATAGATCCACTGTCAATGTTTGTCAAACAACCAACACACAACATTTATACCAGAATCCAAGCAAAATAACCAACTAGCAAGCAAGATGGAGATAAGCAGATGGCAAGCCAAGCACAAGAGGTGGGCAGTAGTGCCAAAGTGGCAAATAACAAGACGCCCAAGCAAAAACAAGCCAACACAATGGGATGACTCCTACAATACACTACACAAATGAATGCTTTAGCATAAAACAAAAAGCTATAGCAAAGAAGATAGCAATACAATGCACTATTTCAGCAATGCAATGAAGCTCCCTCAATGAAATCATAGCATCTCCATCAATGGAATCTCCTTCCACTAAGTTACTCTCTCTCACTAACACGTGGCTGATTAAAAGTGACTAGATCATTTATTTGAAGACAAGCTATGGCTAGGTTAGTAAAGTTTGGTCAGTAGTTGGCCACTTGGTAGACCTTATCTACAATGCTACATCACTAGGCCACTACATCAGGAAAACATGTATCAACTTCCACATCACCTATCCATGTGGTAGTGCCATGTCATAGTGCCACATTAGCATCTATACTTCACAAGCACACTATGCTTCTAGCACATGCACACACTATCCACATCATCAATGCATCCACATCATCTTTTTTGGGCCCTGTTGTAATCAAAGATTGGCTATCCTTTAGGGAGCCATACCTTTTGATCTAGGAGGAATGTGAGGGATCTCCAAAAACAAAAACCACTCAACTACTCAAGCTCTACATTCTTATGACCTCATATTTCATATTTGGGATTTCCATAGATTAGTATTTGTGAAACCTCTTCATCAAAACCCCTCCTAGTGATAAGCAGCTGCTCCAAACCTAGCACATAAAATGAATTAAGATAAAATCTAGTTTGCTACTTTTCATCTCGATCAATGTGTAGACTAGTTATATGACTAGATACCTTATAGGATACAACACCAAACAAGCTAATTGAAACCATGCTCTAAAAATTAGCTCCCAAATGGAATTAGCCTCTACAAAACCTATCATCGGTATTCATCTCATACATATCCATACCTATTTCATCCATTGACAGAGGGTAGGGTCACTCTTGTTGAGTCATTTTGCATTTTGGGTTACTGATTCAGGACAGTTGCACATATACGACTCGCATGCCACCTTGTAAAGCCACTAGTTGACTATTTTGCATTGGTTCTTGCACTATCTTCTTAAGTCTTGTAAAGGCTCTCGCTATCACTGGCAATTAGTTGCTATTCATATATAGGTTTTGATTCTTGGTTCATACAACTTGCTATGGTGAATCACATAATGATTTCATATTTCTTGATCAAAGTAGCAAGCTTGATAATAAAAACTATGGCAATTGGAAGTTTAACATGTTAAAATTATTCAATTGAAGAACTTGTGGGATATTGTCACACTCACGGATGATGAAAAGACATTTGAGCCTACCTTGACAACTTCTCTTACCACAAATCAACAACTAAACCTCATAAAGTAGCAAAAAGATTTGGATACAAAGGCCCAACTTGGCTTAAATATCATCAATTTCAATGTGAAGGATATGATGACCCCTCTTCTTCGTGGTCAGACCTCAGCTATAACTACATGGAAGACTTTAAAAGGATGGTACGATGCCAACAACATTCTCTTCTTAGAGAATTAGTTGAACAACAACCCAATGCTTCCAAATCAATCAGGTTCTGACTTCTTGCTCAGATTAAAGAACCTTGGAGGTCAACTCACATCATTTAGACAAGAGTTCAAAGAAGAGATACTAGTCTAGATTGCACAATCAATGGCTTAGGACCATACTATGGGCAGTTTGTGACTACATTAGTCACTCGAGATACACCTCCATCATTTTAACTCATGTTAGACATGCTCATGCAGGAGAAATTGAGATAAGGTCTCAAAACAATTTCCAAAAATGATGACAATGCATTCACAACAAGAGGATGAGTAAGAGGTTTATACATAATAAGAGGCAAGAATTTGGATGCCCCAATAACCAAGGCAAAGGTTTGTATCAAGGCAAGTAGGCATCATCTTCATTGACTCAAAATCATAGTCCTCTTGCCAAGAGGGAGACATGGAATTCCAATGGTAGAGGTGATACTAGAAGAGGAGGAAACCAAAGAAGTACTCCTAGATGAGAGGGAAACGACAACTATTGTGGCATATCAATCCATTGGAAACCAAAGTGTAGGAGAAACAATCGGATTTATCCAATGCAAGCTAGCCAAACAAGTCTCACGGAGGCGATAGTCATCAATGGCAATCCACCCACTATGCCTATGATTAAGATAATTCTCAAGACTATCAACACAAGTTTTGATCTCACACTATGCTCAATCTAAGAAGTCAATGACTCAGACAAAGTAGGATGAAGACACATGGTGGTTTGTGACTCTGGTGTGAGCAAGCACATGGAACCTAAAAAAGAATGGTTCTCCGATCTCCATCCCAACAAGAACCCGAGAGAGAATGTCGTGAGGGGTGATGACACAACCCACAAAATAAAAGGGATTGGCAACATACCCTTGCACAATAATGTAGGCACCATAAGAAGTAGTGGAGATGCATTCTATGTCCCCACAATGGTCGAGAACCTTCTCTTTGTTGGAAAGGTGACTAAGAGGGACATGGAAGTCATCCTCAACAAGTATGGATGCACTGTGAGGGAGCTCAAGAGTCTCAGAGGATCCATCATTGCATAGGGTGTCAAGATTGGAAGAATTCTCAAGATTTCTTCTATCATTCTAATCTAGAGAGCCTAGTAGCTCATCATTAGAGTCAAGATGCTTATTTGAGTAGATTTTGGCACAAGAGGTTTGGTCACCTCAACTTCAAAAGCCTTGTATCCCTTAATAAGATGAACATGGTAAAGGGGCTTCCATGGTTGTACTTTAAAAAGGATGTATGTGAGGTTTGTTGCATGGGTAAGAAACACAGACATCCCCTTCCAACATCTTCAACTCAAAGTGCCAACATATTTCAGATCATGCATTCTGATTTGTGGGATCCAACTGCTATATAGTCTATTGGTAAGTCTTTGTACCTCATCACCTTCATACATGATTACTTAGAGAAGACCTAGATCTACTTCCTGAAATAGAAATCTAATGCATTCAACACTTTTAAAGACTTCAAAGCCTTAGTAGAAAAGTAGACTGGCAAGTACCTGAAGGTTCTCCATTGTGATAATGGAGGTAAATATAAGTCCATAGGTTCAACGCCATACAGTTCTCCATTGTGACAATGGAGGTGAATATAAGTCCATAGAGTTCAATGCCTATTGCATGCATTATGGAATCACACATCAGTTCACATATAGATATACTCCTCAACAGAATGGGTTGCTAAGCAAAAGAATAGGGTCATTATTGAGTCATCTAGATGCATGCTTGATGAGGAGAATGCTCCTAGATAGTATTAGGCCAAAGCATGTGACATAGTTGTGTACTTGATGAATAGGATCCCCAATGCTTCATTCCAAACCATGACACTAGAAGAGACATTCATAGGAACTAAG
Source organism: Dipteris shenzhenensis (assembly GCF_047967505.1). Lineage (NCBI taxonomy): Eukaryota > Viridiplantae > Streptophyta > Polypodiopsida > Gleicheniales > Dipteridaceae > Dipteris > Dipteris shenzhenensis. The sequence goes on from NC_141611.1 coordinate 28,450,408, forward strand.
CTCTTTATTAATCACTTGTGACTGTTTGGATCTCTTGTTTATGCTCATGTTCTCGACGATGAACTCAGGAATAAACTTGATGTCAAGCCCATCAAGTGCATCTTTTTAGGAGATGCTACAGAATCAAAGGCATACAAACTCTATGATCCAGTTAAGTAGTGATTGATCATATCTAGGGATGTTATCATTAATGAGGCAATTTGGTAGTCCTGCTATAGTTTTTGCTCTACCTCAACTAGCAGTGCCAATAATTCATCAGATTTCTTTACCTATAGACTCAAATAGTATGCAGTCCATATTGACCACTCAAAGTAAAGGCAAAGAGGAGGTCCTTAACACAGTGGATACAGCCACTGCCATAGTCATCAATGAAGCCCTTGAGAGTTCTACTTCTAATTTTGGAAAATGTGGTCATGATTGAAAGGAACCTTAGAGGTGGACCTGCAAGATCAACTATACATTTATGGCCAAAATGATGGTATTTGATGAGCCAACATCCTTCTAAGATGAAATACAAGTCATTGAGTGGAAACATGCAATGGATGAAGAGTACAATGCTCTTCTCAAGAACCAGACTTGGACCTTGACACATCTTCCAGCACAAAAGAAGCCCATAGTATGTAAGTGGGATTACAAAGTCAAACTCATCCTAGATGGAGAGGTTGACACCAAGTTTGCAGCCAAGGGATATGCCCAAGAGTATGGTACAGATTATGAGAAGACCTTTGTACTAGCTGCAAACATGACCACCATCAGTATAGCCATAGCTCTTGTAGCTCACTTTGATTGGCCCATTCATCAGATTATTGCAAAGAATTCCTTCTTTGATGGTTTTTGGATGTGGTTCAAATCTACATGACACAACCTCCAAGGTATGCTTTTAGCAGGATGGAACACGAGGTCTGCAACTTGTAGAAATCACTCTATGGTTTGAAATAGGCCCCTTGTGCATGGAATACAAGGATTCATTTGTCACTGTCTAATAGCTAGTTTTCATCCATCATATTCAAATCCATCTCTTTCTATTAGAAAGACTACAAAAAACATCCTTCTTATAAAGCTTTATCTTGATGACTTGATCATCACTAGTTCAAATGTGCATTTCATCTCAAATCTAAGAGTCATCACACCTCAGAGTTTGACATGAATGGTATGGGAGAACTCCATGATTTTATCAAGATCACAAGCATTACACTTTCTTAGGGCAATTATACTCAAATGGTACTTAAGCAATTTCATTTACATGATTGTAAGCCACTCCCTACTCCTATGGAATGAAACATGAAATTGTCCAGCACTTGACAATTCTCCAAATTTAGATCCTCCTCAATACAAGTAGCTCATTGGCAACTTTATCTACTTGACTATGACCATGTCTAACGTTTCTTATTTGGTCAGTGTGGTCATTCAATTCATACAAAATCTCAAGAAGACTCGCCTCCTTGCAGCAAAGAGAGTAGTCATATACCTTCATGGTATATGGGATCATGAACTACATTATGCCAAGTCATTTAACTTACACTTCCATGGATATACAGATGCTAATTGGGCATGAAATTTAAATGACAAAACATCCACTAGTGGATCTCCCACTCTCATCTCCATTTTATCACCACTGATAATTGGACTCCCACTAATTAAGCATAGGATATTTTGCTCCTATAAGGAGTTTATAACCCTTTCTTTCTGTTATCTAGATGGTGTAAAAAGACCAACATGAGTTTCTTGAATACCAAATCACATAGCTGGTACATCCATCATCGTTGATTCACCTCTATGATCCATGATTATATGTTTTTTGTCTATCAATGGTCTAGGTTAGAGTTGATGAATCTTAGGATGAAGCTTCTACACCATAGCTTCCACCTCCTATGGAAGAGCATCTACAATGTGCACTCTCCCTCAATATTTGGGACCTAGAACTTTAGAAATTTTATACAACGTATGCCTACATGTGGGATCACTACTATGGTACTCTTTCCAGGTGTAGTTAGACAATGACATGCTTTTCCAAAAGTAATCACATTTCAATAGACAAAATAATAATAGACTCAATGCCTACAATCCAAAAATTGCTAAGTTTTACTTCACATATTATTTACCACTTCAAAACCTATCAAATTTATTCAGTCAAAGTATAAATGGCAAAGGAGCCTTTTGCTCACAATCATCTCCTTTCAATTCAATGTAAAGAAAAAGTCTAAGTCATCAAAGGTGAGAGCAACGTATTCTCAAATGTGCTTCAAGATCCAACTATCTATAACCTAAAAAATTGGAATTCACCTTTTTGAAAATGTATCTCTATCCTTGTTGCATCCATTATATATTAGTACATATGGATCCATATGCCATGATTATTTTTCCAACACTGATAAGCCTATCTCAAATAACAAAGTCAGTGTACAGCTTGTAAGTAAGATTTCCTTATTAACCACGCATCTAAAATTATCTCCCTTCTAGAAACCTTCTCTAACATCCCACGTTGGGCATAGGAGATATCAAGAATTTCTCTAGCAACTCTTTACAATGGTCTTTGTTTTTTGAATGAAGGCTGGTTTCAAGTAATGGATAAACACTTGTAATGGAGGCTATGAACCAACTCATACACACATATTTTGAATCAAAAGTAAAATTTAGTGATGATTGAATATCTAAACTTGCCTTCATCCCAAATGCATCTATAGTGAATGGATTATAAGTAAGAGGACATTCCAGACTAGTAGAGTTAGGAAGAGGAACTAAACAGAGGCCTCCATATGCACCTTTTCTTTGAGGTACTTGTAGGTAGCATGCATATTAGAAATAAATAATAGACTTTGGTAAGGAGATAGGACCCTAGCACTCTAAGAACCTTAACTCCACAATGTTCAAGAAAGGAGTTTGCATAGACTTTTTAGTATGCAAATTCTTTCACCTAGGAATAAGGTCCCCTCTCATATGATGCCACAAGACAAGGGCACAACATTTTTCTTCTTGGAAAATAGGGTAAAATATATCTCTAATCCAATTTTCACATTAGCACCACAACATCCTCACACATCTCATGTAGGAAAAACTACAACATTTATGCAAGAGGGAGAACAAGAGATCTTATTTCCTTTCTTCTCTTAAATAATGATAAACATGTTCATACGCCAATTCCCATTATAGTCCTAGCATGGGAATAAGTAAATGATTAGGAAAGGCTTGGATTTCATCTTGACGAGATACAGAAGAGAAGAGAAATGCATTGTCTTAAAAAATATTTGTGGCCTAGTGATAGGATCTAAGGTGTATCAAGGAAGTTCAAGAGGTTGATTTTGTTGGATAGGCACATTTCAAGATAACATTAATACTTTATGCTAGCACTTCATAAGGAAGCTCAAAACTATCATCAAATCTTTGACTAAACATAAAGACCTCCAAATTTTGATAAAGAACTCATACAAAAATGTTGGGCTATAGCTACATGCATCTTTGAATGAGCTTGCTGTTGATATAAATTTCATAGAGAATTGAGAAGTAGTCAAAAGGCTATGGCTATATTACTAAAAGGTGGTAGAGAATATCACAAAATAGACAGGCATAAAACTAAAGACATAGGTGCAATAAGGGACATTACCCCTAATAACAACACTTGGCCAAACTAAATTTCTCAAATCCATTAGGACTGATGAATGAAATAAAAAATAATTGGATAGAGTGACACAAATTAAGGAATAGATGAAGCTTGGGTAAGAACAATTCTTACCTCAAACTATAGGGAAAAAGAAAAATAAGCACACAACTGAGGCAAGGAATCAATTCAATACAGTTGCAGCACATCTTGGAAAAATGCCCGACAATGCACAATCAAAGTCATGTTAAGTGTAAAGTGAATCATTGGTATTTTGACAAGGACTTTGATGCATGCCTCATATTCCTTTAAGAGAAAGAAAAAACAAACTAAAGGAATAAAGGAAAATAAAAATAAATAAATGCATACAAGAAAAAAAGGATGGGAGAAGGAAACTAAAAGAAAATGATACTATAAAAGAAAAAAATAAAGACAATGGCAATAAATAAAACTTTATTTGTGCAATGAGACAAGAATAATATCATGGTTCTAACCATGAATCCAAAAAATAGTAAATAGAGGGTTTGACTACATGTGTCAAGAATAAGATCATGGATCTAACCAAGCATAAGATCATGGTTTTAAACATGAAGTCAAAAATTAATAAATAGAGGGTTTGACTACATGTGAATTTAAACTATGTAATGACTCTATATTGTTGGGTTAAGAACATAAAATACACTATCATCTTTCAAAAATTGACCCAAGATAGCCTCTTTGGAATTCAAAAGTGCTAACCATTATATGTTTGCCAAAGCATTGACAAGACAAAAAGGAAGATCCACGATCTCTTACAAGATTGCACCACTCATCTAATCATGTGACAAGAGAAATTTCAGGTCCAAGAAGCCACAAGGATAGATCGATAGGCACAACCAATAGTACAGGAAGACAAGGTGACAATGTTCTTAGAATAGATTGGAAAGAATACGATCGTTCATATGTTCATAGAGAGCCAACTCGTGACCAACTTGCTTTAAATGAACAAGACAACCACACCTACTTGTCTTGATTACTTTTTGGTTGTAACTTGAAAGAGAGCAGTCACACCAGCGAGTACGGCTGAACGCTCACCAATAAGGGTAGGTCGCTGTCCCCAATCAATTGCCCTCAATCAAATGTCTCGTGTGACTTCTCTCTATAGAATAAACGGTTGACGGTATTTTATATACGAAGAACTAGAGCAGTTCGATATTTGTGGAAGTTTGTAGTCTATGGTCCTAGCTATGGCCTCCAACATGTTCTTCTTACTCTTCATCTTCTGCTTGGCCTTCATCCTTACCCTCGTCCACTCTTCTGGTGACCTCCCAGGCTTGCTCAGCTGCCTCCAGGACGATGGTGGCCTTCACAACTTCACCACCCTCGCCTCCGACCCTGCCACTTTTTACCGCCTCCTTGACTTCTCCATACAAAACTTCCGCTTCCAAGAGCCCGGAGTGCCCACTCCCTCTGTTCTCATCCTTCCAAACTCTCCCCAGCAAGTGCAAAAAGGTCTCTCCTGCTCCCTCGACAACGGATGGGAACTGCGTGTGCGCAGCGGAGGACACGACTACGAAGGCCTTTCCTTCATTGCCGATCGCCCCTTTGTGGTCATCGACCTGATGAACCGTTGAGATTGATTTAGAGTCCAGGACAGCATGGACTGAAGCTGGAATTACGCTGGGGCAGCTCTACTATGCGATATCACAAAGGACCTCCGACTTAGGATTTCCGCCGGTGTCTGTCCCACTGTCGGAGCCGGTGGACACATAAGCGCAGGGGGATACAGTTTCCTCTCTCGAATGTATGGCCTTGCTGCAGATAACGTGATTGATGCACTCCTTGTGGATGCCAACGGTGACCTCCTAGACCGGCAGAGCATGGGGGAGGACCATTTCTGGGCTATCCGTGGTGGCGGAGGAGGAACCTGGGGAATTGTCGTTGCCTGGAGAATCCGTCTCGTTCCAGTTACTCCAAGAGTGACGGCATTTAATGTGTCGAGAACCGATAGGGAGGAGCTCAATGAACTGATCTTCAGATGGCAGACAGTGGCTCCTCTAACCGCACCTGAGAACATCCAGATTGTTGTGTATCTGTACGGGGGTGGCACCGTCGAAGGAAACCTCGGTGCTCTGTTCTATGGGTATCATTTGGGGCCTCTAAATGAGACTCTTGCACTAATGAACGATATATTTCCTGAGCTTGAGCTCACGGCTGGGGACTGCGTGGAAGGGACCTGGATAGAAGCAGTGGCCAACGTAGGACGTGTAAACAGCCCGAGCAGACTGGCAGATAGATTCAACACGGCGAAGAATTTTTTCAAAGCCAAATCTGATTACGTGCAACATCCCATTCCGAGAGAAGGATGGGGAGGAGCCTTTGACTTCATAGAGGCAAATCCAAGCTTGGGAAGCTTGCTTTTGGAACCGTATGGAGGGATGATGGCGAGAATACCTGCAGATAGCATCGCTTTCCCACACAGAGCTGGGAACTTGTTCGTCATACAATATCATGCAGATTGGACAAACGATACAGGATCGCCAGAACAGTTTCTCCTCCCTTGGACGAAAAGATTATACAACTACATGGCTACATATGTATCGCAGAATCCAAGGCAAGCGTATGCTGGCTACTTGGATCTTGACCTGGGCACCAATTCTAGCTTTGCACAGGCGCAGACTACTTGGGGCCAAAGCTATTTTTCTCAGAACTTCTATCGTTTGGCAGAAATTAAGAGCCGTGTGGATCCGAACAATGTGTTTCGCCACCCTCAAAGCATCCCACTGCTGGAAAATTATAATCCTCAGGTGGAGGATTCTTTGCTACCGCCTCATAGCAACTTGGTAATTTCAGTCTGAGGTTTGGCTATGAATATATCTTCTGTTGCTCCGATCCCTCTATTTTCTCGCACTCGACTCTCGGTCCTCTCAATGTATCAGTTGTCTTCTTCATATCAAGACTCGAATCGCTGATGTTATGTTCACGTGATTTCTAATATCTGAGCTCCTGGGTCTGTATGGTCTGAATTTGTAGTTCAAGATGTAACATGACAAAGTCTATCGTCTCGCTACATGGAAGTACGATGCGCTTCGCTTTGTCAATGTAGACTAGGCAGTTCTGTGGACTTGATTTAATGTTATAGTCTAAACATGTCACGCATGCTTTCCTCAGGAACATCGTGGGGCATTCCACGGGATGCACATTCGGACTATGCTCACGTGACATTTAAGAGAGGAGGAACTTTCCTAGATGTTCAGTCCCTATGGGTGAAAATGCCTTTTTGGCCTGCCCAGGATGGACAGAGCGCCACTGACGGATTGCATGCACATAGTGAGGACATCAATTTTTTGAGGAATTAAACATTTTCGCATTATGACTATTCAATTTCTTGGTTGAACGTGATTAGCACGTGAAGTTTTTTTGGTGGAGCAAAATATGTGCTATGGCAGTGCTTGTGATGGGCATTGTGTGCAGTGAGAATCCATTCGCATCTTCCTCTTTTGAAAATTTGCATTTTCATTATCAGGTTTTAGCTTCACGGGGTTCTCTGGCACATTCGATGGTTGTAGGACTGTTGCACCGATTGTCTTAGTACCTTTGTGAGGCATCCAAGTCAGTCCTCGTGGTTCTTGGCTTGCCTTGGTTCAGCGTTCCAATGCCACAAAAAAAATTATATTCTCGACGTAGCTGTCTGTGATCGCAGTTCAAGGGGTCTACGTTCTTTTACGTATGCGCTCGATGAAGATCAGTTGGATGGCTCGACAGTAGATGACAAAAGGACATCTTCAATTCGTTCTACTTTTTGCACTTGCTTCTCTCTCCTAATCGAACTCGCGGTAATCGTCCACATTTAATCTTATATTCAGATACTTGATTCTAACCATCGCCATGATGGTCTCTATTCTTCTTCATGGGTGCCTCACACTTATGTAGGCATGCTTCAGTCGACAGAAGTGCCTATGAGGACTTGGCACAGTGTTCCAAGAGTCATCCATGAGTCCCTACCATCAGAGCGTTTTAGGGCAAGCCTAGTGAATATTATTCACCTTGTTTTTTTCCTTTTGGATTTTCAACCATGGGCCTTAATGTTGGCCACTCACACGTGGCCCAAAACCTAAAAATCTAACCGAGTAGAGCCGAGGTCCCACTCCCACTCCCTCCTAGCCACGTTGCCTCTCTCTCCTCAAAAGGGGGCTAACGGGATGTGAGAGAGGCTTTAGTACCATCTTTTATATACCCCTGTATATACCATGTACATTGATAGCCTTGCATGCTTGTACATTGATAACCTTGCATGCTTATGGAATTTGTATGTATGATCTTCGTGTCATCTACATGCTACACATTAGGGAAGAATTGGGGTCTCAAAAGGGCCTCCGATTAGTGTTTCCTAATTTCAAGAGATTAGAGAGTGATTTGAGGTGTACCAATGAGAGTGCTAGAAGGTGTGAGGCAATGGTATATTGAGGTGGAGGGTGGGCAGGCTTGCAGAGAGCCCCTATTGGTTGCTCCCCTTACATTAGGGACCACCCAAACCATCCCCCCCCTCTTAACCCATGTTTGACCCTCCTACCAGGTGCACCTCCCCCACATGAGCCCAAAACTGCTTTCAATGGGATGGTAGGGCCCTTTTGGTGAATTTTTCTTCTCCCCTCCCTCTTTCTAGGGCCTCTTCCCCCCACCGTTCTGGTCCAGCCTACCAAATCACTTCATTTGAACCAAATCCCATGAATTTTTTTTTCCCCCTCTTTCTCTGCTCCCTCCTACTTTGGCGTGCTTGCTATAGCTCCTCTCTCTCTCTCTCTCTCTCTCTCTCTCTCTCTCTATCTCCCTCTCCTGTGCCTCTGTTCTAGCTGCTCTGTCCCTCTCCTTCTCCCTCTCATGTGCCTCTGTTGCTGTTGCTCTGTCTCTCTCCTTCTCCCTATTTTGTGCCTCTGTTGGAGCTGCTTTGTCCCTCTGCTTCTCCCTCTCCTGTCCCTTTGTTGCTGCTACTTTGTCCCTCTCCTTCTCCCTCTTTTGTGCCTCTGTTGGAGTTGCATTGCCCTATGTAGGAGTCCCATTCTTGCTGTTGCAACCTCTACAAGCATGGTGAGGAGCAAGGCTATAAGACCACACAATGATGCGACCTCTTGTGTCTTCCACAACACCAAAAATGCATTCGATGAGTGGATCCCTTGCACCTATAGCTTAAATGACTAGATAGTGATGTAAGGATCGACCAAAGGTCCACATAAGCTTCCCAAGAGTAAGAGAGGTGACATCTTGCATGAGTGGAAGGGGTGCATCTTAAAGTTCAAGTTTGGGAAGAAAGAATGGCTTGCAAAAGTACAACATGTTTACATGGGAAAAGATATGTGGCTTCCTCCATCATTCAATCAATCTAGGATACCATCACACTGTGAGCCTTTCTTCTATGTACATTTTTCACCTATACGTGTAATGAGTCTATTTGGAAATTTTGTGTTTGGTTTCTAAGAGTGGACTCTAGTAACCCATCTTCTTCTGATGATAAAAAGAGAAAGAAGAAGATCAAGTGCTTCTATTGCAACAATGCAAGGCACAAGTAGAATGAGTGCCAAAAGAAGATTGCAGATGAGAAGAACGGAGTAAAGAAAGAGTCCAACAATAGCACGCAGGCAGTACCAGTAGAGCTATTCGTAGCAATTAAGGAGATTTGCATGGAGCCAGCTCATGTACCTACGGATGAACCTTGGATTATTGACAGTGGTGCAAAGTGCCACATGACCAGTCGTAAGGATTGGTATACCTCTCTACATCCGGCAGGGAATGACATCCTGGTAGTAGTCGGCAATGATGTAAAATGTCTAGCAAAAGGAAAAGATACGATTGCTCTCAAGTCAGATGGAGTTGTAAAATAGTTGTCCAATGTTCTTTATGTGCCAGATATGAAGAGGAACTTGTTGTCCATTTTTGCGATCATGGATCGAGACCTCAAAGTGCACTTCGATAAGAATGGCGCATAGATTTTCGATCTTCAAGGGAAGGTCATTGGTAAAGGTACACGGTGCAACAACATCTACGAACTCTCAGCTTTCAGTGCTCGAGCCGATGTGAGCAACACTAAGCTGTGGCATGAGAGGTTTGGTCATCTAAACCTTAGTTCTTTAAAGGAGATGCATAAAAGTGGAATGATTGCAGACCTACCAAAAATTACAGATCTGCTCGATGTATGTGAAGCTTGCATGATGGGCAAGCAGCATCGGCAGCCCTTTCCTAAAGAGGCTAGCAGGGCAAAGGCTTCTCTAGAGCTCGTTCACACAGACCTCTACGGAACTTCCTGAAGACTAAAGATGAGGCTTTTAGTAAGTTCAAAGAATGGCATATAATGGTCGAGAAAGAAACGGGGAGGAAGGAAGAAGTTGAGATCAAACGAAGGTGGTGAGTTCACATCAAGTGAATTCAAAAGTTACAGCAAAAGTCACGTGATCAAGAGGCAAAAACCCCCGCCACATACATCACAGCAAAATGGAGTAGCAGAGCGCAAGATGCACGTCATCCACGAAATGGGTACGAGTATGATGAAAGGGAAAGATTTGCCAAAGACTTTCTGGGCTGAAGCATGTAACACGGCAGTTTACATTCTGAATCATAGCTACACGAAGGCTGTGAACGGGATGACTCCACTGCAAGCCTTTTCTGGTAAGAAACCTTCAGCTTCACATTTCAAAGTTTTTGGATGTGACTATTTTGTGCATGTCCCTGATGCTAACAGGACCAAATGGGAACTGAAGAGCCGGAAGTGTATTTTCTTGGGCTACAGTGAAGAGGCAAAGGGTTACCGTCTGAAGAGGCGAAGGGTTACCGTCTCCATAATCCTGTTACCAAGAAGGTAATAGTAAGTCACAGTGTGGTCTTCTCAAAACAGTTGCATCAATTGGAGGAGGATATTTCCTTCCTAGACAACCAGGACCAGGATATCCATCCAGTACAACCACCAATAGCAGACCGAACTCCCCCAATGGTGCTTGGGAGGATTCAAGATAAAGAAGAGGAAGAAGAGCCTACAGAACCACAACGGCAACGGCCATTCCTGAAGTGGGTAAAGCAGCTCTTGGACGGCAGAGAACCTCCAGCCATTGAGGAGGAATCATCCGAACACCACCGGTCCAAGAGATTAGAGGAGCAAAGAAGGGCGAAGGAACACTTGGTCAACTACGCTTTAATGACAGAGGTGATCCGTGTTGAAGAACCCAAGTGTCTTGAAGAGGCACAGGGTGATGATAGGTGGATGGAGACTATGCAGTCGGAGTATGGCTCCATAATGAAGAACAACACTTAGGACCTTGTGGATCGACCACCAAAACGCAAGGTCATTGGCACCAAGTGGGTGTACAAGACCAAGTACAAGTCCGATGGCATGTTGGATAAGTACAAGGCTCAGCTCATGGCAAAAGGATTCGCACAGGTACATGGTTTTGATTATCAGGATATTTTTACTCCCACAGCTTGACTAACCATAATCTGTAGTGTTTTGGCTTTAGCAGCATAGGAGAGTTGGCCTGTGTTTCAGATGGATGTAAAATCCGCCTTTCTGAATGGAGATCTCAAGGAGGAGGTATGCGTGGAACAATCACCAGATTCTGTGATCCCCAAATCAGAAGGTAAAGTTTGTAAACAGGTCCCACGAGTGTGGTACCAGTGGATTGATGCCTACTTTCAGCAAAACGGGTTTAGGAGGAGCCCATCTGATGCAAATTTATATATCTATAGAGAAGGAGGCAAGTGTATGATCATGGTCCTTTATGTGGATGACCTTGTCATAACAAGGAACCATGAAGAGAAGATCTCGTAGACAACGCTGTTGCTAGGAAAAGAGTTTGAAATAACAGACCTCGAATTGATGCATTTCTATTTGGGGATTAAAGTTTGGCAAGAGCCAAAATAGATCTTCATCTCACAGCTGAAGTATGCTGGAGAGATACTAAAGGCATTTGGCATTTGGCCGAAAAAGTAAGTTCACTTGCAGGTGGACATTGAGGGGGGTGTTAGATATCAATGCTCCACTCTCGTGTAACTATGCGGAAACCAACTAACTCCACTTATAAGCCCCCCATATGAGGAGAAGGCATTTGAGTAGCTCAGTTATCCGGTAGGTCTTTGGGTGGTCGAGTATGTTGCAGCCCAATTTGTAAGTATCGATCTCAAATTATATTGCTTATTATGTAGTTTATTAGGAGGTTGTTTCTTTATACTAATCCCTCCGCAAAGTGTGTCATCATGCAGCTTGAGATCGTGGGCAGATACCCTACTCCTGTGGAGATAGCCTACCATCGCCACCATCACAGAGGAGATACATGGAGGCACTTCTATGATGACAGGTTGATTACTGAGGAGCAGTATACCCAGGCTACTGGAGCGGCCCCCCAGGTATTTGAAAGTAATTAAATAATGCCAAAATTATAATTAAAGATTTGATTTTTCATACATTGATATATGTTGTCCCTTGTTTACAGCCCTGTGCACAAGATGATGAGGAAGACGAGGAAGGAGGCGACGTATTGATTTTTCATACATTGATATATGTTGTCCCTTGTTTACAGCCCTGTGCACAAGACGATGAGGAAGACGAGGAAGGAGGCGACGTAGAAGGGAGCACAGAAGGGAGCGTGGAAGGGAGTGAGGACATGGAGAACATACATTAGTCATAGAAGTAGTGCTAGCTACTCTTTTTTGTACTTAAAGCCACTGGCTTGGCTTCACGCCTCTTGTATATACACTCCTCTTATTTTTTGTACTTGAAGCCACATGACGTGGCTTAGCTTCCTTATTTTTTGTACTTGAAGCCACATGACGTGGCTTAGCTTCGTGCTATATGTATGTACAAGCACTTTTTGAGCTTTCAATTTTATTGCGTTTTGGACTTGTAATGTTTTATTTGGAATTGTAATTAAAATGCGGTTGGCTATAAGAATTGAATTACACAATGTGGATATGGGATTCTTGTAACTATATAGCATACACAACATACACAGCATTCTATAAATTAAAAATAAATAAATAAAGCGTGTCTATCAGTGCATTTATAAACGCGTCTATTTATGCATCTATCTGTTCGACAAGCGTTTATATTTGCATCTATAAACGCGTTTACAAGAGCATCTATTTAACCATCTAAGTGCATGTCTATACGTGCATGTGTCTAATATATAGACGCGCTAATAGACGCAGGTCTCCAGATGCAAAAATAGGCATGCAAATAGATGTGCCCGTAAGTTTTTTATTTAGTTCAAAAAACGCATCTGTATGCGCGTCTATGGGTGCTTTGTCTTGTTGTGATATACATGATCATCTAGCCATGACATGCGAATAGATCATTGCCATGGGAGAATTTCTCGGTCATTGAAGAAGCATTGAAGCCAAGATCATAATAATTTAATGGGATGAGGGGGAAGGAGCACACATGTACCCAAATTGCTGGTAGCGTAGCCTAGCATAGGCAGTCATATACATCATCATCTAGCCATGATCTGCAATTACATGGTTGCCATGGGAGAATTTCTCGATCATCGGATCCAATATCATAATAATTCAATGGCCATTATAACTAGAAATTCTAAAATTCTAGTATATTGATATGTTCTTATAGTCTAACTCTAGTTTAATGCTAATCTGAGCTTGCAAATTAGATGGTCCCTCATGCAAAGTCATTGTTATTATAGTCTACTGATTCCGACTCAATGCTAATTTGAGCCAGTGAACTAGATAGATGGTCCCTCATATGAAGTCATTGTTATTACATTCAACTGCCTTAAAGAAAGGCAAGATCAAAACATGACATTAGATTAGCATTGAGCTAGTTCTTCAAACTATAATAACAATAGTTCTCGGTTATAAGAACAAGAACTATTGTTATTACAGTGCACAATCATTGTCATTAAAACAAGCGCGATGGTTGTTTGGGATTAGTCTACTATTTGGGATTTACATTTTTCCTTATTTGGAATTACTTTGGGATTTATTGAGTGGGATTTACTAAAACAAGCCCGGTGGTTGTTTGGGATTTACTAAAGGTTACATTTTCTTATGACTACTGAACACTTTGTTGGACTTTAACACCTATTTCATTAATTTTAGACTTTTTGTGTTGTTTTTGGATGAAGCCCGAAAATCCCTCCCAAATGAAAACTTTACTTTGTGAAAATATCCTTCCCAAATCAAAATTTTACTTTCTGAAAATATTCTTCCCAAATCAAAAGTTCACTTTGTGGCACTATCATATTCACATAAAAATATTGTTTTTTCAATCTATACTTTTGCACCAACATGCAATAATTTGAAATAATCCTATATTACAAATTCTAGCTATATCTAAGTTATTTGTTAATTTAATTATTTTTAATATTTTTCCTTGACGTGATAAATTTATAAATCCATGAAAGGAGACTTAAATATTTCATGAAAATAACATTGTCACTCGCAATATGCACAAAATTTTTATAACTTTTAATAAATAGAAAAAAGAAATGATGCCATAAGACCCAAGCTTTGTATTGAACCAAAGAGGTATACTAGCAATTATAGCTATTATTATATGATTACATTGAGAGATGTTGCTCTCACCTAGAGTCTTTATATCCAAAATGATATAGATTGAACATATGTTTAGAATTTAAATTGTTGCTCTTAAAGAGCCTCAATTCGTGCCATCTGCATAATTTGACTCCCCATTGTCTTATTACTCAATGTCATGACAGTCCCTTGCCAGGTGCCATTTGCATAATTTGACTCCCACTTGTCTTGCCAAGCCTTGCCCCTTGGGTGCATTGACTCCCCATTGTCTTATTGCTCAATGCGATAGTCCCTTGCCAAGTGCCATCTACATCAACTCCCTATTGTCTTGCCAAGCCTTGACCCTTGGGTGACATCCAATGCAAAATACAGGTGCCATATGCATTAACTCCCACAAGTTATCTTGCCAAGCCTTGCCCCTTGGGTGCATTGACTCCCCATTGTCTTATTGCTCAATGTGATAGTCCCTTGCCAGGTGCCATCTGCATTAACTCCCTATTGTCTTGGCAAGCCTTGACCCTTGGGTGACATCCAGTGCATATTTTGACTCTCATTTGACATAGGAGGTGATGACTCTGATTATAATTGTCTTGGATTGGCTTCTTGCCTAGTACCCAAATAAAATCCTTCAATGGACTTCAATACAAAGCTTTAATCATGGACATTCTTCATTTGCGGTGTCTCCTTCTACTTCCTCCATGGCGAGCATCCTTAAAAATTCGTGTATATGCAAAATAGTTTTCTGTGGTATTTTTATTTTTCCTTCTACCTCATATCCCATGCGCTTCTTTGATTTCTTTGCCCTTGAATGCCAAGACACTATGATTGTCTCCGTTAAAACTTGAGAGACCGCTTCATCATTTGGGACCCTCTCCTTCATTATACAATTAGTATACAATGTGTTGTTATCCATATTCTTCTTCCTGCCCTTTGGCTCATACCATACCGCTGTAAATGTTGTAGCTCTCCCTTGGTCATCTCTTTGCACATCAACTACTTTTGCAACCCAAAACTTCACATTCTCATATTCATCATCCGATGGCCGAACCACAACAAAACAATCGACCTCTATATCTACTTGTGGCATAAACTCTCTCTTCTTCAATCCACAATATGGACGCGGGAGTAATGATACAAATTCATTTTCAAAGACTGGAGCTGGGCGCAAATCATTATGAGCATTTGGCCAAAACATATTGCATTCTTCGTTGACATCCTTTGAGCCTTGCATTCTCTCAAGGTCCTTTATTAAATTTCGTGTCTTGTTAATTACAGTGGTAGTGTGTTCTCTCTCCAAGTAGGCTTCGAATCAGGATATCTCTGGAGCATTTCCTCTTTGTATGTAATAAATGCTTTTAATCCTTCTATTTCACAGTTAGACCTCTCATTGAATTCTTGTATAGAAGCCTATGTTGGATACCTTTCCTTACTGGGAATTGAAGTTAAGAGACTGTAAGGTTCTTCAGGTTCCCATTTTGTATCATGAGAATACTGTTGCCATTGCATTACGGGTTTTTCATCTTAAAAAAAAAAACGAAAGACGTAGTGTGGATTGGTATGACCTGTCAATGCATCACCACCCATTTGTATGAAAGGTAGAATGAAGCTCTTCCAATCATACATTCTTTGGAGCCTCTCACATACTGTACTTTCCTTACCACCACCAACTTGCCTGCCACATCTTCTTACCAAGTCATCTATTATCTTCACATCTTTGCATCTAAGCTGCCTTGAGACTGTGCTAAAAACCTGATCAATATCCTCATGTGTATGCCCAACATACAAAAATCCACATTTGACCTCATTGAAGATTCGATGAGCAACTAGCATGGAGCAGAATGCAAACATGAGTACATTCTTATTTTCTCGCCAGCAATTATTAGCTTGTATTCTCAAAGTCGGTGGTAGGCGACCTTTTTCTGCATGTACATTGCGAATTGCCTTCATAATAGATGTTACAGCTTGATTGCTATCATGTAGATGCAAGGAATCAATCCATATATCTGCAAAGAACTTAATTCCATGCATTAACACTCCACATAGATGTGTCTTTAGAAAGTGCTTTCCTTGTAATTTAGGTGGAGTGGCAACAAAACGAGGCAATGTTGTTGTATTCTGATCCATGCCATCTACAATAAGGCACATGTAGTCATTGGGATGCAAAATAGCTTGCTCCTTCCAAAATGCATATTTTTGTCTGGAATGTCGAATAAGGTCATGATGAGATTTTTGGTTTTTTTTGTATAATTCCCTTTGATTTGGACATGTTGCACTCTCAATCGCTCGCTTTAAATCATCACAGACATTGCAGTTTGACATTTTTTGCCTCCTTGGGACTTTAACATATCCAAAGTTCTTCTTCCGAAGAGTATACAAAGTATGAGAAGAAGCTACGGCATCCCCTCTTTGCCTTTGCTTTTAAAGTATGAGAAGAAGCTACGGCATCCCCTCTTTGCCTTTGCTTTTCTGCAATAGAGTCAAATACTTCGAGCTTTGTCAAGCCCATTGGAAGGTGCATTTCAGTGATCGCGTCACCATTAGGGAGTTTGCTAGATATATGGGGTTGAGGTAAAGCATTTTCATGTATGAAGTCTTGCAAAATTGCTACTGCCCTGACAGTTGAGATTCTTGATTTGGACCTTCCTCTATTATTGTGAATGCTAAATTTGTTGCCGCCCTTTGCCTTGGTGACTAAATCCCAATATGTACCATGGGATAATCCAGTAATGTTGCGATATGCCTTATTGCAAATCCTTTTTCCATTTACGAGAGGTTTTACCTTTTCTCTTGAACTTAGCCTTTTATTGCCATTCTGAAGAAAGCAAGAGAAACTTGTGAGAAGATATTCATTTCTTTTGCTTCCTCTTATACGACTAGATACCTTATAGGATACAACACCAAACAAGCTAATTGAAACCATGCTCTAAAAATTAGCTCCCAAATGGAATTATTAGCCTCTGCAAAACCTATCATCGGTATTCATCTCATACATATCCATACCTATTTCATCCATTGACAGAGGGTAGGGTCACTCTTGTTGAGTCATTTTGCATTTTGCGTTACTGATTCAGGACAGTTGCACATATTCGACTTGCATGCCACCTTGTAAAGTCACTAGTTGACTATTTTGCATTGGTTCTTGCACTATCTTCTTAAGTCTTGTAAAGGCTCTCGCTATCACTGGCAATTAGTTGCTATTAATATATAGGTTTTGATTCTTGGTTCATACAACTTGCTATGGTGAATCACATAATGATTTCATATTTCTTGATCAAAGTAGCAAGCTTGATAATAAAAACTATGGCAATTGGAAGTTTAACATGTTAAAATTATTCAATTGAAGAACTTGTGGGATATATTCACACTCATGGATGATGAAAAGACATTTGAGCCTACCTTGACAACTTCTCTTACCACAAATCAACAACTAAACCTCATAAAGTAGCAAAAATATTGGGATACAAAGGCCCAACTTGCCTTAAATATCATCAATTTTAATGTGAAGGATATGATGACCCCTCTTCTTCGTGGTCAGACCTCAGCTATAACTACATGGAAGACTTTAAAAGGATGGTACAATGCCAACAACATTCTCTTCTTAGAGAATTAGTTGAACAACAACCTAATGCTTCCAAATCAATTACGTCCTGACTTCTTGCTCAGATTAAAGAACCTTGCAGGTCAACTCACATCATTTAGACAAGATGTCAAAGAAGAGATACTAGTCTAGATTGCACAATCAATGGCTTAGGACCATACTATGGGCAGTTTGTGACTACATTAGTCACTCGAGATACACCTCCATCATTTTAACTCATGTTAGACATGCTCATGCAGGAGAAATTGAGATAAGGTCTCAAAACAATTTCCAAAAATGATGACAATGCATTCAAAGCAAGAGGATGAGTAAGAGGTTTGTACATAATAAGAGGCAAGAATTTGGATGCCCCAATAACCAAGGCAAAGGTTTGTATCAAGGCAAGTAGGCATCATCAACACCTATTTCATTAATTTTGGACTTTTTGTGTTGTTTTTGGACGAAGCCCAAAAATCCTTCCCAAATGAAAACTTTACTTTATGAAAATATCCTTTCCAAATCAAAATTTTACTTTCTAAAAAGTTTCTTCCCAAATCAAAAGTTCACTTTGTGGCACTGTCATATTCACATAAAAATATTGTTTTTTCAATCTATACTTTTGCGCCAACATGCAAGAATTTGAAATAATCCTATATTAGAAATTCTAGCTATATCTAAGTTATTTGTTAATTTCCTTCAATGGACTTCAATACAGAGCTTTAATCATGGACATTCTTCATTTGCGCCGTCTCCTTCTACTTCCTCCATGGCGAGCATCCTTAAAAATTTGTGTATATGCAAAATAGTTTGCTGTGGTATTTTTATTTTTCCTTCTACCTCATATCCCATGTGCTTCTTTAATTTCTTTGCCCTTGAATGCCAAGACACTATGATTGTCTCCGTCGAAACTTGAGAGACCGCTTCATCATTTGGGACCCACTCCTTCATTATACAATTAGTATATAATGTGTTGTTATCCATATTCTCCTTCCTGCCCTTTGGCTCATACCATACCGCTGTAAATGTTGTAGCTCTCCCTTGGTCATCTCTTTGCACATCAACTACTTTTGCAACCCAAAACTTCACATTCTCATATTCATCATCCGATGGCCAAACCACAACAAAACAATCAACCTCTATATCTACTTGTGGCATAAACTTTCTCTTCTTCGGTCCACAATATGGACGTGGGAGTAATGATACAAATTCATTTTCAAAGACTGGAGCTGGGCGCAAATCGTTATGAACATTTGGCCAAAACATATTGCATTCTTCCTTGACATCCTTTGAGCCTCGCATTCTCTCAAGGTCCTTTATTAAATTTCGTGTCTTGTTAATTACAGTAGTAGTGTGTTCTCTCCAAGTAGGCTTCGAATCAGGATATCTCCAGAGCATTTCCTCTTTGTATGTAATAAATGCTTTTAATCCATCTATTTCACAATTAGACCTCTCATTAAATTCTTGTATAGGAGCCCATGTTGGATACCTTTCCTTGCTGGGAATTGAAGTTAAGAGACTGTAAGGTTCTTCAGGTTCCCATTTTGTATCATGAGAATACTGTTGCCATTGCATTACGGGTTTTTTATCTTTAAAAAAAAAACGAAAGTAGTGTGGATTGGTATGACCTGTCAATGCATCACCACCCGTTTGTATGAAAGGTAGAATGAAGCTCTTCCAATCATACATTCTTTCGAGCCTCTCACATACTGTACTTTCCTTACGACCACCAACTTGCCTACCACATCTTCTTACCAAGTCATCTATTGTCTCCACATCCTTGCATTTAAGCTCCCTTGAGACTGTGCTAAAAACCTGATCGATATCCTCATGTGTATGCCCAACATACAAAAATCCACATTCGAACTCATTGAAGATTCGATGAGCAACTAGCATGGAGCAGAATACAAACGTACGTACATTCTTATTTTCTCGCCAGCAATTATCAGCTTGTATTCTCAAAGTCGGTGGTAGGCGACCTTTTTCTGCATGTACATTGCGAATTTCCTTCATAATAGATGTTACAACTTGATTGCTATCATGTAGATGCAAGGAATCAATCCATATATCTGCAAAGAACTTAATTCCATGCACTAACACTCCACATAGATGTGTCTTTAGAAAGTGCTTTCCTTGTAATTTAGGTGGAGTGGCAACAAAACGAGGCAATGTTGTTGTATTCTGATCCATGCCATCTACAATAAGGCACATGTAGTCATCAGGATGCGAAATAGCTTGCTCCTTCCAAAATGCATATTTTTGTCTGGAATGTCGAATAAGGTCATGATGAGATTTTCGGTTTTTTTTGTATAATTCCCTTTGATTTGGACATGTTGCACTCTCAATCGCTCGCTTTAAATCATCACAGACATTGCACTTTGACATTTTTTGCCTCCTTGGGATTTTAACATATCCAAAGTTCTTCTTCCAAAGACTATACAAAGTATGAGAAGAAGCTACGGCATCCCCTCTTTGCCTTTGCTTTTCTGCAATAGAGTCAAATACTTCGAGCTTTGTCAAGCCCATTGGAAGGTGCATTTCAGTGATCGCATCACCGTTAGGGAGTTTGGTAGATATATGGGGTTAAGGCAAAGCATTTTCATGTATGAAGTCTTGCAAAATTGCTGCTGCCCTGACAGTTGAGATTCTTGATTTGGACCTTCCTCTATTACCGTGAATGCTAAATTTGTTGCCACCCTTTGCCTTGGTGACTAAATCCCAATATGTACCATGGGATAATCCAGTAATATTGCGATATGCCTTATTGCAAATCCTTTTTCCATTTACGAGAGGTTTTACCTTTTGTCTTGAACTTAGCCTTTTATTGCCATTCTGAAGAAAGCAAGAGAGACTTGTGAGAAGGTATTCATTTCTTTCGCTTCCCCTTCTTTGCCACACGTGTCCTCTACATTCCCTGATGTCTGCAAGATCAATGAAGCGCATACATCTTCGCTTGCAACATAGATATCCCAATGCATTTAACATGTTCTCCTCCTTCATTACTCTCTTCCTCTTTGGTTGCTTTTGTGGATCTGCCTGGATTCTCTTTCTCTTCATGCATATGTATGACCGTTTTCGTTCCTCATGCACATTGTTATCTGTATTTATGCACTTCTTCTCCTCACATTTGTTTGTAACCAAGCATCCATGATTGGCCGTTGCATCCTTGTTCATATCACAATCAAAGTTAAATACTGAATAATCCTCTGTTGATCTCATCCTCGTTTTTAACATACTCTTAGGACCATTCAATGAATTCAATATTCTACGAGAGTATTGAGAACCTTGAAACTCTTCCACTCCTGAGAGAACATCACTCATTGGGACATCTTGCATGGCTTTCACAAATCCACAACCTTGATTGACACCAGGTTTGTTAATATGCATGAACTCATCCACACTTGACAAGACATCGCTATTGAAACCTTTGTCCTTCTCAGTGTGCAAAAATTCATCCACCCCAGATAAGGCTTCGCTTCTAAAATCATTTTGTTTCTTGGAACCAATGAACTCATCCACTCCAGATAAGATGTCACTTCTATAATTGAGTATATTGAAATCATCCACATTTGAAGTGACAGAGCCTGGCACATGGGCACACTTTTTAGGTCCTTTGATATTGTAGTATACGTTGTCTTTATCATTGAAAACCACGTGCCTCTTTCTCATGTTTAAAAATTGCATGCTCCATCTCATATTCTTGCCTACCTCATAGTAGGGATCACATAAGGATGTTATGTTATCAACCATACCATCATCAGTGACTTTTAGAATCCTCATCTGTGCAAATGACCATTGCTCCACTTGTTCAAATCCCAATACTTCACCTTCTGCTACAATCTTATTTGCAAATGATCTCATTTGTAAAATGTCCCCTATAGTAAAATCCAAGGTGGTGCACTTTGTATTCTTGATAATGTCTGTTGCATAAGTCTCATCTTTGTCCCATGCTATAAATGATTTGTTGGATGTATTGTAGGGCATAACATCTCCAAGTGTTTCCATATCTCCACATTTATACTTGAGCTCAACATGTGCGCTAAGAATCTTTGATACAGTAACTGCCACCTTATCTTCGCCAAGTCTTCAAAAGTGGCAAAGTGAATTGGGATCACTATCATGGATTGTAGCAAATGCAACTACTTCTCTTTTGCTACATAAAATCACATCCATCCCTGGAACAAAATCTATAGCCATCTCCTTTGTGAGAGTCCTTCGCAAGCAAGCTGCAGTGGCAACAATTACATAAATATTAGTCTCTTTTTAATAATCTACTCATTTATTATAATTTTTAATTAGTACTTAATTTATTAGTGGGAGAAGTTATCCGATCAAGTACTCATCAGATGGACATGCCAAGTTATCCTTTGCATGGTCAATCAAGCATTAAATACTATTTTTGCTCTAGTGTCATGCACATCCGTAAAGAAACATGAGCCTACTAGGTATGTTATCCAATCAAGCACTGATGGGATGCGGGTGCCACTTTGCATGTAAGTCAATTCCACCTAGTTGAGGTGTACAAAAAGTGTTGTGCCCATCGGATATGCTTTGCATGGTCCATCGAGCATTCAATACTATTTTTGCTCCTGTCATGAACATCCGTAAAAAAAACACGCTGCTAGGTGTGTTATCCGATCAAGTACTTATGCGATGGGAATGCCACTTTGCATTTAAGTCAATTCCACCTAGTTGAAGGTGTGTGCAAAGTATTGTGCCCATCCAATATGCTTTGCATTGTCGATCAAGCATAACACACTATTTCTGCCTTACTGTCATGCACAACCATATAAAAACACGGCCATAGGTGTGTTATTCAAATAAGTACTGATCAGATGGGGACTCCACTTTGCACGCAAGTCCTTTTTCACTACGTTGAGGTGCGTGCAAAGTATTGTCACCATCGGATATGATTTGCATGGTCGATCACGCATTATACACCATTTTTTCCCTAATGATATGCACATTCGCACAAAAACATGCCATTAGGTGTATTATCTGACCAAGTACTTATCGGATGGGTGTGCCTCATTGAGAACATTTCAATACCACCTAGGTTGAGGCATACAAAAAGTTTTGTGCCCATTGGATATCCTTTGCATGGTCAATCGAGCATTAAATACTATTATTACTCTAGTGTCATGCACATCCGTCAAAAAACACGCTGCTAGGTATGTTATCCGATCAAGCACTTATGGGATGGGCGTGCCACTTTGCATGTGAGTTGATTCTACCTAGTTGAAGGTGTGTGCAAAGTATTGTGCCCATCGGATATGCTTTGCATTGTCAATCAAGCATAAAACACCGTTTTTGTCTTAGTGTCATGCACATTCATCAAAAAACGCAGTCCTAGATGTGTTATTCAAACTAGTACTTATCAGATGGGGGCTCCAGTTTGCACGCAAGTCTGTTTCAACTAGGTTGAGGTGTGTGCAAAGTATTGTCACCATCGGATATGATTTGCATGGTCGATCACACATTATACACCGTTTTTTCCCTAGTGGTATGCACATCTGCAAAAAAACACGCCCTTAGGTATGTTATCTAACCAAGTACTTATCGGATGGGTGTACCTCTTTGACAACATTTTAATACCACCTAGGTTGAGGTATAAGAAAAGTATTATGCCCATCGGATATGCTTTGCATGGTCGATCGAGCATTAAATACCATTTTTGCCTTAGTGCCATGCACATCCGTAAAAAAACACGCTGCTAGGTGTGTTATCCGATCAAGAACTTATGCGATGGGAATGCCACTTTGCATGTAAGTCAATTACACCTACTTGAAGGTGTGTGAAAAGTATCGTGCCCATCCGATATGCTTTGCATGGTTGATTGAGCATTAAATACCATTTTTGCCTGAGTGCCATGCACATCCGTAAAAAAACACGCTGCTAGGTGTGTTATCTGATCAAGAACTTATGTGATGGGCGTGCCACTTTGCATGTAAGTCAATTACACGTAGTTGAAGGTGTGTTCAAAGTATTGTGTTCATCGGATATGCTTTGCATTGTCGATCAAGCATAACACACCGTTTCTGCCTTAGTGTCATGCACAACCATATAAAAACACGGCCATAGGTGTGTTATTCAAATAAGTACTTATCAGATGGGGGATCCACTTTGCACGCAAGTTCTTTTCAACTACGTTGAGGTGCATGCAACGTATTGTCACCATCGGATATGATTTGCATGGTCAATCACGCATTATACACCATTTTTTTCCTAATGATATGCACATCCGTAAAAAAACACGCCATTAGGTGTGTTATTTGACCAAGTACTTATCGGATGGGTGTGCCTCATTGAGAACATTTCAATACCACCTAGGTTGAGGCATACAAAAAGTTTTGTGCCCATCGGATATCATTTGCATGGTCGATCGAGCATTAAATACTTTTTTTACTCTAGTGTCATGCACATCCGTCAAAAAACACGCTGCTAGGTATGTTATCCGATCAAGCACTTATGGGATGGGCGTGCCACTTTGCATGTAAGTCTATTCCACCTAGTTTAAGGTGTGTGCAAAGTATCGTGCCCATCGGATATGCTTTGCATGGTCGATCGAGCATTAAATACCATTTTTGCCTTAGTGCCATGCACATCCGTAAGAAAACACGCTGCTAGGTGTGTTATCCGGTCAAGCACTTATGTGATGGGCGTGCCACTTTGTATGTAAGTCAAATCCACCTGGTTTAAGGTGTGTGCAAAGTATCGTGCCCATCGGATATGCTTTGCATGGTCGATCGAGCATTAAATACCATTTGCGCCTTAGTGCCATGCACATCCGTAAAAAAACACGCTGCTAGGTGTGTTATCTAATCAAGCACTTATGCGATGGGAATGCCACTTTCCATGTAAGTCAATTCCACCTATTTGAAGGTTTGTGCAAAGTATCATGCCCATCGCATATGCTTTGCATGGTTGATCGAGCATTAAATACCATTTTTGCCTTAGTGCCATGCACATCCGTAAAAAAACACGCTGCTAGGTGTGTTATCTAAACAAGCACTTATGCGATGGGCGTGCCACTTTTCATGTAAGTCAATTCCACCTATTTGAAGGTGTGTGCAAAGTATTGTGCCCATCGGATATGCTTTGCATTGTCGATCAAGCATAACACACCGTTTTTGCCTTAGTGTCATGCACAACCATATAAAAACACGGCCATAGGTCTGTTATTCAAATAAGTACTTATCAGATGGGGGCTCCACTTTGCACGCAAGTCCGTTTTAACTACATTGAGGTGCATGCAAAGTATTGTCACCATCGGATATGATTTGCATGGTCGATCACGCATTATACACCATTTTTTTCCTAATGATATGCACATCCACGAAAAACACGCCATTAGGTGTGTTATCTGACCAAGTACTTATCGAATGGGTGTGCCTCATTGAGAACATTTCAATACCACCTAGGTTAAGGCATACAAAAAGTTTTGTGCCCATCGGATATGCTTTGCATGGTCGATCGAGCATTAAATACTATTTTTGCTCTAGTGTCATGCACATCCGTCAAAAAACACGCTGCTAGGTATGTAATCCAATCAAGCACTTATGGGATGCGTGTGCCGCTTTGCATATAATTCTATTCCACCTAGTTGAAGGTGTGTGCAAAGTATCATGCCCATCGGATATGCTTTGCATGGTGGATCGAGCATTAAATACCATTTTTGCCTTAGTGCCATGCACATCCGTAAAAAAACACGCTGCTAGGTGTGTTATCTGACCAATTACTTATGGGATGGGTGTGCCTCATTGCGAACATTTCAATATCACCTAGGTTTAGGCGTACGAAAAGTTTTGTGCCCATCGGATATGCTTTGCATGGTCGATCGAGCATTAAATACTATTTTTACTCTAGTGTCATCATGCACATCCGTCAAAAAACACACTGCTAGGTATGTTATCCGATCAAGAACTTATGGGATGGGCGTGCCACTTTGCATGTAAGTCGATTCCTCCTAGTTGAAGGTGTGTGCAAAGTATTGTGCCCATCAGATATGCTTTGCATTGTCGATCAAGCATAAAACACTGTTTTTGCCTTGGTGTCATGCACAACCATGAAAAAACACGGTCCTAGGTGTATTATTCAAACTAGTACTTATCGGATGGGGGCTCCAGTTTGCACGCAAGTCCGTTTCCACTAGGTTGAGGTGTGTGCAAAGTATTGTCACCATCGGATATGATTTGCATGGTTGATCACGCATTATACACTGTTTTTTTCCTAGTGGTATGCACATCCGCAAAAAAACACGCCCTTAGGTATGTTATCTGACCAAGTACTTATTGGATGGGTGTGCCTCTTTGACAACATTTTAATACCACCTAGGTTGAGGTATGAGAAAAGTATTATGCCCATCCGATATGCTTTGCATGGTCGATCGAGCATTAAATACCATTTTTGCCTTAGTGCCATGCACATCCGTAAAAAAACACGCTCCTAGGTGTGTTATCCGATCAAGCACTTATGAGATGGGAATGCCACTTTGCATGTAAGTCAATTCTACCTAGTTGAAAGTGTGTGCAAAGTATTGTGCCCATCAGATATGCTTTGCATGGTCAATCGAGCATTAAATACTACTTTGCATGTAAGTCAATTCTACCTAGTTGAAAGTGTGTGCAAAGTATTGTGCCCATCAGATATGCTTTGAATGGTCAATCGAGCATTAAATACTATTTTTACTCTAGTGTCATGCACATCCGTCAAAAAACACGCTGCTAGGTATGTTATCCGATGAAGCACTTATGGGATGGTCGTGCCACTTTGCATGTAAGTTGATTCTACCTAGTTGAAGGTGTGTGCAAAGTATTGTGCCCATTGGATATGCTTTGCATTGTCGATCAAGCATAAAACACTGTTGTTGTCTTAGTGTCATGCACATTCGTCAAAAAACGTAGTCCTAGATGTGTTATTCAAACTAGTACTTATCGGATGGGGGCTCCAATTTGCACGCAAGTCTGTTTCAACTAGGTTGAGGTTTGTGCAAAGTATTCTCACCATCCGATATGATTTGCATGGTCGATCACGCATTATACACTGTTTTTTCCCTAGTGGTATGCACATCCGCAAAAAAACACGCCCTTAGGTATGTTATCTGACCAAGTACTTATCGGATGGGTGTGCCTCTTTGACAACATTTTAATACAACCTAAGTTGAGGTATAGGAAAAGTATTATGCCCATCGGATATGCTTTGCATGGTCGATCGAGCATTAAATACCATTTTTGCCTTAGTGCCATGCACATCCGTAAAAAAACACGCTGCTAGATGTGTTATCCGATCAAGCACTTATGCGATGGGAATGCCACTTTGCATGTAAGTCAATTCCACCTAGTTGAAGGTGTGTATAAAGTATCGTGACAATCGGATATGCTTTGCATGGTGGATCAATCATTAAATACCATTTTTGCCTTAGTGCCATGCACATCCGTAAAAAAACACACTTCTACGTGTGTTATCTGATCAAGCACTTATGCGATGGGCGTGCCACTTTTCATGTAAGTCAATTCCACCTAGTTGAAGGTGTGTGCAAATTATTGTGCCCATCGGATATGCTTTGCATGGTCGATCGACCATTAAATACTATTTTTGCTCTAGTGTCCTGCACATCCGTAAAAAAACACGCTGATAGGTATGTTATCCAATCAAGCACTTATGGGATGGGCGTGCCACTTTGCATGTAAGTCAATTCCACCTAGTTAAAGGTGTGTGCAAAGTATTGTGCCCATCGGATATGCTTTGCATGGTCAATCGAGCATTAAATACCATTTTTGCCTTAGTGCCATGCACATCCGTAAAAAAACACGCTGCTAGGTGTGTTATCTGATCAAGCACTTATGCGATGGGCGTGCCACTTTGCATGTAAGTTAATTTCACCTAGTTGAAGGTGTGTGCAAAGTATTGTGCCCATCGGATATGCTTTGCATTGTCGATCAAGCATAAAACACCATTTTTGCCTTGGTGTCATGCACAACCATGAAAAAACACGGTCCTAGGTGTGTTATTCGAACTAGTACTTATCGGATGGGGGCTCCAGCTTGCACGCAAGTCTGTTTCAACTAGGTTGAGGTGTGTGCAAAGTATTGTCACCATCGAATATGATTTGCATGGTCGATCACGCATTATACACCGTTTTTTCCCTAGTGGTATGCACATCTGCAAAAAAACACGCCCTTAGGTATGTTATCTGACCAAATACTTATTGGATGGGTGTGCCTCTTTGACAACATTTTAATACTACCTAGGTTGAGGTATAGGAAAAGTATTATGCCCATCGGATATGCTTTGCATGGTCGATCGAGCATTAAATACCATTTTTGCCTTAGTGCCATGCACATCCGTAAAAAAACACACTGCTAGGTGTGTTATCCGATCATGCACTTATGCGATGGGAATGCCACTTTGCATGTAAGTGAATTCCACCTAGTTGAAGGTGTGTGCAAAGTATCATGCCCATCATATATGTTTTGCATTGTCGATCAAGCATAACACACTGTTGTTGCCTTAGTGTCATGCACAATCGTTAAAAAACACAATCGTAGGTGTATTTTTCAAACAAGTACTTATCGGATGGGGATGCCACTTTGCACACAAGTCAATACTGCCTAGGTTGAGGAACGTGTAAAGTCTTGTGTCCATTGGATATGCTTTGCATAGTTTGTCTCACATGATACACCATTTTGTTGCTAGTGTTATGCACAATCGTCATAAAATACATTTGGAGGTGTGTTATCCGAACAAGTACTTATGAGATGGGTGCACCACTTTGTATGCAAGTCAATAAGACCTAGGTTGAGGAGTGTACAAAGTTTTGTGCCCATTGGAGAAATGTAGATGCGATAATATTAGAAAATTCTCGGTATATGTATATGTGTGTGTGTGTGGCAAACAATTTTACACAAAGTAAACACCTAGTGCACAAATTATGCACTTCATACCTTGAGTAAATAAGCTTGTTGATGAGGATAAATATGCCCTTGAATAAAAGCACAGTTGTTGTATGAGCACAATAGGATCGCTTTGACACCTGTGATTTTGCCCATATGTAAGTTTACAAATAGTATAAAAAATCATGTAATAATATATTAATAGTTTGCAAATGTGTATAGCAAGTGAGTAATGGGAAGTGGAAGTGGGAATGAGGAGGGAGGAGTGGAATAGGATAGGGAAGTAATAAGGGTCTATGATAATAAGTATAAAAAATAGTATAATAATATATTAATACTTTTCAAATGGCAAGTGAGTAATGGGAAGTGGAAGTGAGAGTGGGGAGGGAAGAATGGAATGGGAGAGGGGAAGGTAATAGGGGAGTAGGCTAATAAGGGAGTAAAATGAGTGAGGGAGTTCATAGGGGATGAAAAAGAGGAGGGTGAGATGGGGAAATATGGGATTTTGGGAAATGGGAGGAGTATGGAACGTGGTGGATGTGGGATGGGAGTGGTGGCAATGGGGAGGAAGAAGAAATGGATGGATGGGAGGAGGGCTAATGGATGAGGGATGGGGGTTCAATAGGAGAGGGGGAGTAATGGGAGCCAATGGGAGAGGAGATAAATGAAAAGCCAATAGGAGAGAGGGGAGGAATGGAAAGCCAATAGGAGAGGAGGAGGAAAACCTAATTTTTCTTATATATAGTCTTCCTTCTTCATTCATTCTCCCCTCATTTCATTCACTGAAGCAAGAAAGCAAGAAAGCAAGGACGATCAAGAGAGCAAGGAAGGAAGAGCAAGAAAGCAAGAAAGAGCAAACTTAAAAACTTTTTCGAGGTACTTGCAAACTTTTTTTTCTAGTTTCTTTTTTAAAATTTGAA
The DNA here is from genome assembly GCF_047967505.1 of Dipteris shenzhenensis. NCBI lineage: Eukaryota > Viridiplantae > Streptophyta > Polypodiopsida > Gleicheniales > Dipteridaceae > Dipteris > Dipteris shenzhenensis. Next base: position 28,479,898 of record NC_141611.1, read on the forward strand.
GAGAGAGGAACTAGAGAGAGAAAGGTTCAGGGGAGGAGAAGAAGAGGATGGAGGGAAGGGAGGAGGAAGGGAGGGGAGGAAGGGGGCTGGCGGCAGTAGCCGCCAACTCCGGGCGAAGAGGGAGGTGGGTGGGAGGGAAGCGGGTGGGAGGGGAGGCTGGCGTGGCGGGTGGGAGGGAGAGCTAGGAGGGAAGCGGGTGGGAGGGGAGGCTGGCGCGGCGGGTGGGAGGGAGAGCTCGGAGGGGGGGCTGGTGGCTGCGCCGCCAGCTCGGGAGCGGGGAGGGGGTTGGGTGGGAGGGGTGAGAGGGGTGAGAGGGGTAGGAGGAGCGAAGGGGGTGGGAGGGGGTTGGGTGGGAGCGGCTGAGAGGGGGGGCAGAGAGGGCGGCTGAGGGGGGGGGAGCGTTTGAGAGGGGGCGGGGAGGGGGTTGGGTGGGAGCGGCTGAGAGGGGGGGCGGAAGCGGGAGGGGGAGAGCTGGGGGTAGCGAAGGGGGGGGAGGGTGAAGAGGGGGGGCTAGCGGCCGCAGCCGCCAGCCCCCCGGGGAGGGGGGCTCGGGGGGGGGGAGGGGGTTGGGTGGAAGCGGCTGAGAGGGGGGGCAGGGAGGGCGGCTGAGGGGGGGGGAGCGGTTGAGAGGGGGCGGCTGAGAGGGGGAGTGGGGAGGGCGGCTGAGGGGGGGGGAGCGGCTGAGAGGGGTGGCTGGCGGCCGTGGCCGCCAGCCCGGGGGGGTGGGAAAGAGTGAAGGAGGGGGGGGTTGAGAGGGGGGGGTTGGCGGCCGCGGCTGCCAACCCGGGTGAAGGGGGGGTGTGGGGAAGAGGGAGGGGGACGGCTGGGGGGTCGCGAAGGGGGGGAGTGTGAAGAGGGGGGGGCTGGCGGCCGTGGCCGCTAGCCCGGGGAGGGGTTGGGTGGGACGAAAGGGGGTGAGAGGAGGGGGGTCCTGGCGGGGCTGGGGGGTAGCGAAGGGGGGGAGGGTGAAGAGAGGGGGGACTAGCGGCCGCGGCCGCCAGCCCGGGGAGGGGTTCGGTGGGAGGAAAGGGGGTGAGAGGAGGGGGGGGGCTGGCGGCCGCGGCCGCGAGCTCGAGGAGGGGGTTGGGTGGGAGGAAAGGGGGTGGGACGGGTTGAGAAGGGGGGGGCTGGCGACCGCGGCCGCCAGCCCGAGGAGGGGGTTGGGTGGGAGGAAAGTGGGTGGGAGGGGCTGGGGTCGCGAAGGGGGGGGTGGGGAAGGGGGAGCGCTAAGAGGGGGAGGGGGAAGGGTGAAGAAGCGGGGAGCGCTGAGAGGGGGAGGGGGTTGGCGATCGCGGCCGCCAGCCCAGGGAGGGGGGGAGGGGGTGGGAGAGGGGGTGGGAGAGGGGGTGAGAGGGGTTGAGAGGAGGGGAGGGGGTTGGCGGCCGCGACCGCCAGCCTCGGGAAGGGTGGGTGGGAAAGGGGGGAGGGCTCGACGGGGTCGGGAAGGAGGGGGGGGACGGTCACCAAGGAGGGGGGGGGAGGGTTGAGAGA